>NW_007252453.1:111915-140007 GCF_000164805.1 Carlito syrichta | reverse complement strand
AGGGGCGGGCGCTCAGAGCCTCCCTGTGCGACCTGCGTTGCCAGTGCAGAGAGCTGAGGGAGCAGGGACCCAAAACTTCCCCGCACGCTGCAATACCTGGCCTTAGGAAATAAGGTAAAGTTTGTTGCTAGGTGGGCAGGGCAATGGAAGTCTCTTCCTGGAGAATGACAAGGCAGTTTAAGCAGATCTGTTTTTCTCTGCTTGTCTGGGTCCTCTGATTTGGGGTCTCACGCTGAGTGCCTCAGCCAGGGTGGACCCGGAGTTCCAGAGCTCCAAAGTTCCAAAGGGCAGGCTCTAGACAGCGAGAGTGGCGCTGGGACCCAACAGAGGACTTCAGCCAGAAATGGAACCAGCGTCTCTGAGGGGCGGGTGCCCAGAGCCTCCCTGTGTGACCGGCGGCTTGATGCCGGGTGCCCGGGCTGGAGACAATGCAGCCGGGGAGGGATCTGGAGGGGGCTGGGACCGGAGACTTCCACACACGAGTAGAACGGCAGCAGTGGGGCGGGGGCGCAATATCTGGCCTTGCGTGGGACTGAAGTTCCCGGGCCTGCCCCCAGCGCGGTTGGTGGTGGGCTGGGGGATGGGGGTAGCGAAGTGATAGCCTTTTTGGGAACTCACGTTCAGAGAATCTCACAAGTTCACCTATGCCGTCGCCATCTTGCCCCGTCTCCTATTTTTTTATTTTTTGAGTTGGAGTCTCACTCTGTTGCCCAGACTGGAGTGCAGAGCGGCCACCACAGCCTCGACCTGCTGGGCTCCGGCGATCCTTCTGCCTCAGCCTTCCGAGTAGCCAGAATTACAGGCATGCGCTACCACGCCCGGCTGATTTTTTGATTTACTGTAGAGATGAGGTCTCGCTACCTAGGCGGGTCTCGAACCTGCGGGCTCAGGCAATCCACTCAGCTCAGCCTCCCAAAGGCGCGGGATTACAGGCTGAGCCACCGAGCCCGGCTTAATAATCGTCATTATATAAATATTATTATTAGTAGTATTATGATAACCCTAAATATTTTATACTGATTCAAAATGTAGAGACTTTTGCATAGGTTACTTGCTTGTTTTTCTCAGAATCACATTTCTGTCATGTATCATGTATATTTTTCTTCTGAATCACAAAAATATTACATTTTTGTAACTTTATTAAACAAAGAAAGTAAAAACATGGAAACAAAATGTCCTCATTTAAATATAAGTAAAATATGAAAATTAACAAATAATCTTATTTATTCAACATTTCATGCATATTGTTTATATGAAAAATGCCATCCTGAGTACTGGAGGTGGTGGTAGGTTGTATAGTCATTGCAAGTATGTATGAACCATTTTATGATCTAATATCTTTGAGTACACTCCATGTGGTGATGAGTAGAATGAGTATTCCATGATTGTTGGGTGGAGTGTTCCATAGGTATCTATTAAGTCCATTTTGTCAAGTGTCAAGTTGAGTTTCTGAATCTCCTTATATTTTTTTGTCTCAATCATCTGTCTAGGGTTGTTAATGGGGTATTTATGTCCCCAGCTATGATAGTGTTAGAGTCAATATCTTCTTTTAGTTTACCTAAAAGTTGCTTTATGAAAGTTGGTGCTCCTATGTTGAATATATGTTTAGGATGACTATTTCTTGTTGATGTATTAGACCTTTTATATCTTTTAAAAATTTTTGATAGCTTAAAAGATATTTTGTCTGATATTAAGATTGAAACTCCTGCTTTTTTGTGTGTTCTTTTTGCCTGAAAATTTGTTTTCTATCCTCTTACTTTGAGTTGCTCTGTGTCCTTTCTGGTGAGACGAGTCTCCTGGAGACAGCATACTGTTGCATCATGATTTTTTATCCAGTTTGCCATTCTGTCTTTTCGGTTGTACATTTAGTCCATTGGCATTCAGGCTAATTATTGAGATGAGAGAGTTTATCCCTGTCATGAGGTTCTTATAGAGCTTGCTGCTGCTACTTGTTTGTTGGCTTTCTTTTGATTTTTTGGGTTGATTTATATGTGTTTTCAATCTTTTTCCTGCATTCTTGGAAAGGATGTGGTCATTCTTTTTTTTTCCCTCTTTCTTCTGTGTTTAACACTTTCTTAAGTGTTTTTTGTAGAGCTGGTCTGAGGGTGACATAAACTCTGAGGGATTGAATGTCTGTGAAGGATTTTAATTCTCCATCACAGATTAAACTTATCTGGGTCTTGGTTAAATTTTTTTTATCTTTGAGAACTTTGAAAATTGAACTCCAGTCTTTCCTAGTCTAAAGTATTTCTTTAGATAAGTCTGCTGCTATTTTAATGGTCTTCCCCAGTCAGTAGTCTGACCTTTATTTCTTGCTGCCTCTAGGACTTTTTCTTTTATACCTACTTTATGTAAGCAAATTACTATGTGTCTAGAGGTTGGTCTTCTCATTTGATGTCCTGCAGGGGTTCTCTGAGTCTCTTGTGTTCTAATGGTCACGTCTCTGATGAGATGAGGGAAGTTTTCTTGGATAATTTCATATAATGTTTGAGCCAAGGTGGTCTCTGTCTCTCAGTCTTCCTCAGGGATTCCAATTAATCTTAGGTTCAGCCTTTTCATATAATTGCTCATCTCTTGAAGGCTTTGTTCTGTCTTTTAAGCATCTTTTCTATGTTTTTAACAGTTTGAGTTAGTTCCATATTTTGGTCCTCAAGCTCTGAGATTCTTTCTTCTGCTTGGTTAATTCTGCTTTCCATCCTTATCAGTTTGTTATTTATTTCATTCATTGTATTCTTTATTGCTGCTTCTCAGTTATCAAACTCTTCATTCTTTCCTCTTGTCTCTCATCATTTATACTAATTCTATTAATATCTTGATATCTGGATTTGTGGTTTGAGACCAGTCTTTTTGGTGTCTCTTCATTGTTTGAGTTCCTAAGTCTATATTTTTAGCTGTTGTCTTCCCAGAGATCGGTATGGGACCCTTATTCTTCTTCATTTGTGAAGGTTTTCCTCCTCCTCCTTTTTTACCCCTTCTTTAATTCTTTTGTTCAGTGATAGAGGAGATAGCTTTTACTTCTATTTTCTCAATCTTCTATTCCTCCTTATATATATCTTGGAATTTGTTCAATTTTGAAGCCAGAGGTTGGGGAGCTGTGCTTTTTGCAGTTTTGAGATTTGATTAAGGGGGAAGCTATGGTTCAGAAGGTATTGCAGATCCCAATATTTCCTGACAGGTGCTTGGGCTTCCTGGAACTCACTTCCCACCACCTTATCTGTCCATGAAGTGAAGGTGTATGTTTGCCCTCAAAAGCAAAATTACATAAGAGAAAGTAAATGAATGGGAAAAGGAAGGAGGAGATTAAAAGGAGGTAAAGCAAAAGAAGAAGAGGAAAAACAGACAGATACACTAATTAATAAATAAACAAAGAAACAAAGACAGAAAAAACAAAAAAAAAGAAAACACACAATCATACAAACAAAAAATACCCTTATTGATGTACTCACCCTAAAAAATACCCAAACACAAACAGAAAATCTAAAAAAATATAAAATAACAGAAAGAGAGCAAGGGTAAAAGCATAAACAAAACAGAAAAAGGGAGAGAAAGAGAAAGAAAACTCGCTGTGTAGCTGTTTCTGGGACTTCAGGTTCCTTTTCAAAGCACTGCCGCTGCTTTTGGCTGCTGCCACTTTTGACTGCTGTAGGGTTAGAGAGTGACTCAGTATCCAGCCCAATCCCTCCGCTGTCAGCACAGGGCTGGATACTGAGTCACAGGGCTGGATACTGCGGCTGTCAGCATGGGTCAGATGCCCCACCAACTGCTGTGGGAGGAGGATGAATCAGATCCAGACTCACCTGACTCATCTATTGCTCCCACTCAGATCAGATGTGTTTGTGCCTGTTCCAGCATGGGGGCAGAGGGTAGGATGATCTGCCTCTTCAAGTCCAGTGGTTGATCCCAGAAGGGTGGTAGATAGCCTCTGTGTCTCAGGTTGGAGACTGGACAGAGCTGGGTGGGGCAATGCAGTCCTCTACCCATTTCTGGGACAGAGAAGATGGCGGCAATCGGTGTCTCCTCACCAGTGGTGGGATTTGGTTCCAGATTTCCTCACTGCCCCTTCTCTATGGTTCCTGCTGCTAGTGCCCAGCCTGCTGCTGCAGGTGACAGTGTGGGCCGGGTGCCAAGTGGTGAGAAGCACAGCTATCACAGTCCAGGTGCTCTGTGCCTCCTCTCAAGAGACCCCCGAGAATGGCAGATGATCCTGTGCACTGGGGGCTCCAATCTCAGGGCAGTAGGGGGTTGAAGTCACCTCCGGAGGAGAGCCCCAGGTGCATCAACCCAAGTCTTCCCTCAGACGGACTTTTACTCACCCACTGGGACACACCTATTTACTCAGTCTTTTGGAACACTCACTTTTGCAGAGACTCTCACACTCTGTGCAGTTCCATCACCATCTTGCCCAATACTCTATGATCTAATATTATTTATGATATTTTGCTGTGAATAGTGTATTCAGCCTTGCTTGATATATATATAACATATGTGTTATCATTTAGTATCACTAAATTAGACTCACAACCAAGAATTTCCAAAACAGATATTGACAGTAAGATCACACAGATTCAGTGACCTTAGGTGTGAGACTCCAGTGTGATAACAGCCCCATAAAAGACACCTGCTTGAAATTCCATAGGAGATAGAATCTGGAGGCCAGTTTACTCAGCTCAATGTGTTCCCTGAAAGCAGTTCTCTAGAAAAAAGAATAAATCTGGATGCTCACCTGTAACAGACAGATACATATGACATAATAATTCAAGTGATTTTTTTTGGTTTGATGACTCTCAAATATTTTAAAAGAGCAACCTGCTAATGAACAGCCTCCTACACAGAAATACCTATGATAGTTGGGCCTGTTTGAACAGGGTCATGTTAAGTACCCAAGCTTTCTTTTATATTTATTTGCAGTTAGAAGAACACAATCTGCAATCTCTGTCTTTGTTTTCTGCTGTTCATTTGCCTGGAGACCTCTCTCTGGCTCCTGTAGGCAAACAGAAATGAACACATGGTAATGTATGATGGAAGTCCTCCTATATTCATGAAGGGTAGCTTCTGAGGCTGCCTTGTCCTACTCACTTCTTTATGTAGATCTGAGTTTATGACCTATTGCATTATTCCTTTCTCTGAAGAACTTCTTTTAACATTTCTTGGAAGCCAAGTCTACTGGTAACATGTTCCCTCAATTTTTTTTTCTGAAAGAGTCCTTCGCTTTTGAAGATTAATTTCATAGGATACAGAATTCTAGTTCTTTTTAATCTTTCAGCACTTTAAATATTCCATTCCACTCTTTTCTTGCTTGCATGGTTTCTGAAAATCAGTTGTTTGTGTAATTTTTATCTTTACTTCTTTATAGGTAAAGTGTTTTATTTCTCTGGCTTCTTTTTATGTTTTTTTCTTGTCTGTCTATATTCAGGGGAAGTTTTCTGAATTATGAATATGCTACGCATGGGTGCAGTTTTTCTGGCATGATCCTACTTAGTGTTCTTTGAGCTTCCTTCATCTGTGGCTTGGAGTCTAACATTAGTGTGTAGGAAATTTTGTTTTATTATTGCTTTAAATATATTGTCCCTTTTCGTTTTTCCTCCTCTTGGAATTCCCATTATGCTTATGCCGCACCTTTTGTAGTTATCTCCCAAATTGGATATTCTGTTCTTTTTAAATTTTTAATCTTAAAATTGTGGTGTACAATTCAGGATTAGGCATACAAATATTCATTACCCAGGTACCCTTGTTTATGAGGTGTGCCCTCCCTTCTCTAGGCAAATTTCCACTACTGCCAATCCCTCCTCCCCACCCCACCTCACCCTTCACAGTTTCCTGTTACTGTCAATCCTTTTCTTATAGTATTACAGTAGTTGTTCAAGATCTACTTATGAGTGAGAATATGTGACACTCAGTTCTTTGTTTCTGTGAAAGGTCACTCAGTATTATAGACTCTAAGTCCATCCAGGTTTCTGTGAAGTTTATGATTTTGTTCTTTATGGCTGTGTATAATATTCCATTGTGTATATGTACCACATTTTTAAAATCCAGTCCTCTTTTGCTGGACGGCATGCTTGGTTCCATGTTCTTGATATTGTGAACAAGGCTGCAATAAACATACATGTGCAGGTATCTTTTTTATAGAGTGATTTGATTTCCTCTGGGTATATTCCCAGTTGGGGGATTGGGGGGGGTCTTATGGAAGGTCACTTTTTGGAACTTTGAGGGATCTCCACACTGTTTTCCACAGAGGCTGTACTAGTTTACAAGCCCACCAACAGTGTAGAAGTGTTCTCTTTTCGCCACATTCTCTCTAGTATTTGTTATTTTTTTGAGTTATTGATGATGGCCATTCTGACTGGAGTTAGGTGCTATCTCAGTATAGTTTTAATTTGCAGTTCTTTGGTGACTAGTGAGGCTGAACATTTTTGCATGTATCTTTTGGCTGCTCGTACATCTTCTTTTGAGAATTGTCTATTCATATCTTTTGCCCACTTTGTAATGGGGCTGTGTTTTTTTCATTTCATCACTTTTGAGTTCCTTGTAGATCCTATATGTTAAGCCTTTGTCAGACATGGAGTGGCAAATATTTTTTCCCAGTCTGTGGGCTGTCTCCCTGCTCTCTTGATGGTTTCTTTGACTTTGCAGAAGCTTGTCAGTTTGATGAGGTACCACTTGTCTATCTTATCTCTTATGGCATGGGCACTTTGGGTTTTGATCAGGAGTTGATTGCCAGTTCCAATTTCCATAAGACTGTCTCCTGCATTTTCTAAGGTTCTTATAGTTTAAGGTTTTTTTGTTTAGGTCTCTGATCCATTTAGAGGTGATATTTGTGTATGAGGATAGGTAGGGAGTCCTATTTCAGTCTTCTGCATGTGGTCAGTCAGTTTTCCCAGCACCATTTACTGAATAGCTTCTCTTCTCCCCAGTGGTTGGTGGTGGAGGTTTTGTTGAAGATGAGTTGATTGAGAAATTGAGGTTTTGCTTCTGGAATCTCAATTCTACTCCATTGGTGTATATGCCTGTTCTTGTACTAATACCAGACTGTTTTGATTATTGTAGCTTTATAATAAAGTCTGGGAGTGTGATAGTTCCTGCTGTGGTTTTTTTTTGTTTTTGTTTTTTGCTGAGGATTGCTTTGGCTAATCATGGTTGTTTATGTTTTCATATGAATTCCTGTATTGTTGTTTTTAGATCTGAGAAGAATGTTGCTGGTAATTTGATGGGTATTGTGCTAAATCTGTAGATTGCCTTAGATAGAATGAACATCTTAACAATGTTGATTCTTCTAGTCCATGGCCATGGAATATTTTTCCACTTGTTTGTTTCATTTTTGATTTCTTTGAGCAGTGTTTTGTAGTTTTCATTGTAAAGGTCTTTCACATCTCTGGTTAGAAAATGCTGAGGTATTTCATTTTTTTTGTGTGTGTGGCTATTGTGAATGGATTTGTGCTTTTTATTTGGGTTTCTGTTTGTTTGTTGTTGGTGTATAGAAATTGTGACTTTTTTTGCACATTGATTTTATACCCTGAGACTTTGTCAAAGTCCTTTATCAGTGCAAGGAGGTTTTTGACAGATTCTCTTGGGTTTTCGAGGTATAGGATCATGTCATCTGCAAAGAGGGATAACTTGATTTCCTCTTTTCCTATTTGGATACCCCTGATTGCCTTCTCTTCTCTGATTTCTCTAGCTAGAACTTCCAAAACTTGAATAGGAGGGGTGAGAGTGGGTATCCTTGTCTTGTTCCAGTTTTCAGGGGAAATGGTTTCTATTTCTGTCTTTTTAGCAGTATGCTGGCTGTGGGTGTCTCATAGATGCCTCTTCCTATTTTGGGGTATGTTCCATCTATGCCTAGATATCTGAGGGTTTTTATCAAGAAGAAGTGCTGGATTTTATCAAAAGCTTTTTCTGCATCTAATGATATAATCATGTGGCTTTTGTTTTTACATCTGTTGATGTTTTTAATTACATTTATGGTCTTATGACTGTTCAACCAGCCTTGAAGCCTACTTGGTCGCGGTGGATGATATTTGATTTTGAGATGTGTTGTTAAATCTGGTTTCTGGTATCTTGTTGAGAAGTTTAGCATCTATGTTCATCAAGGATATTGAATATTTTCTTCTTTTTTAAAGTTTTTTTCCTCTCCCTTTTAGTTTTGGAAGTTTCTATTGCTGTATTATCAAACTCACAGATTCTTTTCTTAGACTTGTCCACCTTACAAATGAGCTCATCAGAGGCACTCTTATATTTTTGTTACAGTGTTTTTTTTTAATCTATGATATCTCCATTTGACACTGTCTTAAAATTTATATCTCTGCTTACATTATCAATAATTTTTGGCATGGTGTGTGCTTTTTCATATTAAAGCCCTTAGCATCTTAGTCTAGGGTTTTAAAAAAATTTTTTCTTTTGATAATTCCAATATTTCTGCCTTTTATGACTCTGGCTTTAATGCTTCTTTATTCTTTTCAAATGTATTTTTGTTGCCGTTTAGTGTGTCTTGTAATTTTTTGCTGAAAAGGTGACATGATGTACTGGATAAAAGAAATTTAAGTCAATAGGCCTTTAATAATGTAGTGGTAAGCTGTGGGGGAGAAGGAGTGTTCTATTGTCCTATAATTAGGTCTCAGTCTGTAGTTGAACCTATGCACTTGGGCTGTGAGCTTCCCCAGTGTTTCTCAGAGCCACCTCTTGGATGGGACAGGATGGTTAAGGTGGCTGGATTTGGTACTTCCCTTCCCTCACATAGAAGACCACAGATAACTGGATGGTATTTGTCTTTTCACAGGTCAATTAGGCTCTGATAAGACTCCAACCGTTAGGCTCTCACTAAGTAATTTCTTCTGAGAGCAATATCTTGTCGAGAAGGGCAGAAAACACCACAATATTACAAAATGGTTCCTTTTCTCTTCCCTCTGACAGAGGCATGGGGTGATTTTTTTCTCCCTGACATTTACTGTGAAAACCTGTCAGAGTTCCAGGGAGAAAAACTCACAAAATTGTAGGGTCCCTATGACTACATTGCCTTGGAACTTTTACCCCTCAGAATTGTCCGTGCTTAACCGCCAGAAATTTGTCAATTATAGTTTAGATTTTCCTACCCTGGCACTGATTTTCACAGACATTTCTACTCATGGGTTACTGCCTTCTTAAGTTATGATTCTCTATATTCACCTGCTGGACTCTCCAATTTGAAGGCAGTGGTTTGCCCTGTGACCTGACTTTTCTGACTGATCTGAGAAGAGTTGTCAATTTTTCAGATTGTGTAGCTTTTTACTTTTCATAATTGAGGGACTACTTCTAAGCCCTTTACATGCTGGACTGTAGATGACATTTTCAACAGCCACAGACATTGTATAATTGGCTGGAACATTTGCTTAAGCAGTTTCACAAATTATGATTTTACTTTATATTCCTTAACTTTCTATTTTCTTGCAGTGAACTGTCCTTTCTCTTCATTACAGATACTATCAGTAGTATTTGACTTGATTTTCCCAATCTAAAATAAATCAAGCTTTTCTGCCTTTGTTTGCATGACATGATTGCTATTATTTCTTATAAATCAATAAAGGAAGACTTCAGTGCTTTCCAGTGGTGTGCAGGTCAAGCAGTAGACCATGAAACTCCCAAGAGCTCTTAGAAATTTAGTTCTACATATCTTGACTTCACAGAAATAATCATGTAAATTTCTGACACAATATTCACATTATCAATGTCATAGATATGCAATAAGAACTTCACTTAAGCATTTTACATGCTTTTTCATTTAATTTTAATAATATCTATGTGAAGTAAATTTTTTTGCACCATGTTATTTCTGGGAAAAAAAAAAAAGAACCTGAGAAAAGTTTCAGAGCCTACTCAAGTTAGTGATGATTACAGGAGCTGGTATCACAATGACCCTGGTATTGGGTCATTTCAGTCCCAAAGCCAGGACTTTTAGCCATTATGGTATATCTATGACCACACATTGATTTTCAACTTTGGGATTAATGCTATGAAGGGTGTAAAATTACATCTAAGGCTGATGAAGTGTAAATTTACTCTAGTTACAGTATTATTAGAAAGACATCTTTTTTAAATACATATTTTTTATTTTAAAGTTGTGGGGTGCAGTTAAGGGTTAGGTATACAAATATGCATTGTGCAGTTATCCTAGTTGATGAGGTGTGCCCCCCCGTCCCCAGACAGATATTGACTACTGTTAATTCCACCTCTGTTCCCCTCCCTGCCTCCCCTATAGTTTCCTGCCACTCTCAATTCTTTTCTTATAGTATTACAATAGTTGTTCAGGGTCCACTTATGAGTGAGAACATGTGATACTCAGATCTTTGTTTCTGTGAGAGATCATTCAGTGTTATAAACTGTAATTCCATCAGGTTGCTGTGAAACTCATGATTTTGTTCTTTTTTATGGCTGCATAATATTCCATTGTGTATATATACCACATTTAAAAAATCCAGTCCTATTTTGATGGACAGCCTGGTTGGTTCCATGATCTTGCTATTGTGAACAATGCTGTGATAAACATACGTTTACAGGTATCTTTTTTATAGAGTGATTTGAGTTCTTCAGGGTATATTCCCAGTAGGGGGACTGTGGGGTCATATGGAAGGTTGATTTTTAGGGCTTTTAGGAATCACCACACTGATTTCCACAGAGGCTGCACTAGTTTACACTCCCACCAACAATGTAGAAGTGTTCCCTTTTCAACACATCCTCTCCAGCATCTGCATCTCCTTGATGATTAGTGAGGTTGAACATTTCTCCATGTATCTGTTGGCTGTTCGTATATCTTCTTTTGAGAAGTGTCTGTTCATGTCTTTTGCCCACTTTGTAATGGGGTTGTTTGTTTTTTTCTTTTCAGCACATTTGAGTTCCTTGTAGATCCTAGATGTTAGGCCTTTGTCAGACATGGAGTTGGCAAATACTTTTTCCCAGTCTGTGGGCTGTCTCCCTGCTCTCTTGATGGTTTCTTTGGCTTTTCAGAAGCTTGTCAGTTTAATGAGGTCCCACTTTTCTATCTTATCTCTTATGGCCTGTGCATTTTGATTTTTGCTCAGGAATTGGATGCCAGTTCCAACTTCCATAAGGGTGTGTCCTGCATTTTCTAAAGTTCTTATGGTTTGAGGTTTTACAGTTAGGTCTCTGATCCATTTAGAGTTAATTTTTGTGTATGGGGATAGATAGGGGTCTTGTTTGAATCTTTTGCATGTGGTCTGCCAGTTTTCCCAGTACCATTTACTGAATAGGTTCTCCTCTTCCTAGTGGTGGGTGGTGGAGGCTTTGTCAAAGATGAGTTGGTTGAGAAATTGAGGTTTTGCTTCTGAAATCTCAATTCTATTCCATTGGTCTGCATGCCTGTTCTTGTACCAATACTAAGCTGTTTTGATTATTGTAGCTTTATAGTAAAGTTTAAAGTCTGGTAGTATGATACCTCCTGTTTTTTTTTCTTCTGAGTATTGTTCTGGCTATTCTTGGTTGTTTTGTGTTTCCATATGAATGTCTGTATTGTTTTTCGTAGTTCTGAGAAGGATGTTGCTGGTAATATGATGGGTATTGTATTAAATCTGTAGATTGCCTTAGGTAAGATGGATATCTTCACAATATTGATTCTTCCAATCTATGAACATGGGATATTTTTCCACTTGTTTGTGTCCTTTTGATTTCTTTGAGCAGTGCTTTGTAGTTTTCATTGTAAAGGTCTTTCATGTCTCTTGTTAGGAAGATGTCAAGGTATTTAATTTTTTTTTGTTGCAATTGTGAATGAGATTGAGGACACAGATTTTGTTTGAAAAGATACATGGTTCTTGGAAAGCACTGGAAATGTTCATTCATCTTTGAAGAAAAAGGATATTCCAAAGCTAAGGATGCTAAATTTTTCACAGATGTTTATTTAGTGGCAGAAGAATATTTGGTGCATGTTTAGATTGTTTCGCTACTTTTTTTCCTAGAAAGGAACTAAAGAAATATTTCTACAGTGAGTATCTTCTAGGTTCACTGTAAGTGTAAAATATGCACTAGTTTATCCAGAAAAAAAGTTATAGAAATAAGTATATCAGAAATGTTAGCATGCTTGTCATCTTTAAACTGTCTTCTAAGAAAATTGTCCAACCAAGTTGCTTGCTGAGGGATTTCAGTTATGGTTGTCTCACATATACTACTACGTCAACCATGTCTTTCTGTGACAAGCTCAGACAATATTCTAAAGACATCCAATTCATTGGCTAATGTGTCACCTCTCACATATGGATTTCCATAATTGGCTAACCCAGTCAGACTCTTCTTTTAGGAATTTACGAGTTCCAAGAGCTCAGGGGAAATAGCAACTAGAAATGATTTCCATAAAGATAATTGGCAAAATTGATGGAGTAATGTTGGGGGGGCATAGTACACCAGAGTCGTGTGCAAGTAACAGTTCTAGGAGAACAACAACAAAAAAATCAGTTGTCAAAGGGAGGCTAATCAGTAGGAGGAGAAGAACAAACAGATGCGTGTGCATGAGTGCACACACACACACGCACACACACACACACAGCTATGAGAAAAGGAAAGGTTGGGGTTGTGGGCACTTCTGAAGCTGACTAGGCCACTGCTGAATTTTCAGATCCAGGTCTTAGTTGTTCTTAAATTGGATTCTTTTTACCTAGGCTGCCAGGTTGTAAACCTAATAAAAACAATAATAAAGAGAAGGCAGTGAAACACTGGAAATATTTTGAGACAGAACAGCACACCTGAAAGGCATGGAAGGTAGAATTTCCTTAAGGGAAATACAGGGATGTTAATCACCCAGAGCTTCTAGCATGTTTTAATCAACTCATGCATGGGTAAATGACCTCCCATGCATGCCAGCAATGTGAGTAAACAGGTGAATGAATATGCATAGTTTATTATAGAGCCTATAAATGTTTAAATATTTAATACTTGAGCAACTATGATTTGTGTCACTACTGTCTCCACTATCTCAAAATATTCCTTCCTGTTTAGCAATTCCTCCAAAGAAAATGGATTGCTGCCTTATTTTTCACTAGTTGAAAGAACATGTGTTGGATAATGATGAAATTAACTCTATGGTGAGGAAGAAAAGTATCAGAAAAGCAGGTAACAGTGATTTAGGAAATTGGATGTGGAATATTTACTGATGTCTATGAATATGTGCTTAGCCTTATATTCTCTGGATATCTGAAAAATATGTCTTATGAAATTCATTTTTCCAGTATTCCTACTGTTCTTTAATGAATAGCCTTGATGATGTCTTCTTCTAAATGTATATATTTTTAAAGCATGGGTTTCTTTAAGCCAAATCTCTTTGATGTAATGCAGTTTTAAAAAATTCTATTTGCTTTTTTTTTTTACAGTATTTTTTATAAAGCTTTAATTTCCAGTCTTCTACTTTTAAGAAAAATTTCCAGTTGTCTCTTTGGAAATGAATTCCCATATTTTCAAATATAAGCTAAGGTTATGTTTTTATGAGCAAATTCTATTTTTAAAATTTTAATCATTAACAGTATTTATAAACTATTTTATTTTAAATTAAGAGTTTATATATAAATCCAGAGCAAGCCCATTCAATTGCTAAATTATCTTAGGGAATCCTAAGATATTTTTTTTTTTGGTAAAATACATTATAACTACATAAAACACGCTAGACTAGATGTTCTTATAAATTTAAGTATTTGCTAGTTTGAATGGTCATCTTGCTTTTATGTTCCCCAGCCAGGTACCAAATTCTGTTGATTCTGCCTCTGACAGCTCTTTGAAAACAGTCTCTATCACTCTGTCATCAGTTTGAGTCCTCGCTGTTTCCTCTTCAAATTACCACTGTTATGTCCTAAAGTATTTACCTGTGTTGGGTCCTTTTTCAGACCCTTCCTCCAACATTTCCAGCCCATTCCTCATTCTGTTGCTAGAAATATATTCTAAGCTGATGTTCTAAACGTGCCCATGCCCCTATCATACTAAATCTCTCCTTGCATCACCTACCATTTGACATGCAGCCAGCAGCTGCCTCTCTGCCTTCATCTTCTGACATTCCCTGACCTTCAGCCACCTCAACTACACAGACTTTTTAAAGTAATTTTTTCCATATGTCTTGCTTCTATTTTTCTCTGAATATAGGATCATCCTGTTGTATGTCTAGAAAATTCTCTTTTATCTCTCTTCATTCTAATTCCCATTTTCTCTGTGTTTTTCCTTTTTACCTCTTAAGACAGAGGATTTCCTACGTTTTGTGGGAAATGATACTGCCAAAGGACATATTAGAAAGCCCCTCTTTTAGGACACCTGAAACTCAGTGCCTATCACAGCATTTATCTCACAATATCTAAATGTCTATTTCTTACTAGATTATGAACTCTTGGAGTAATGGGCTGATTGGGTGTATTATCTATATGTCAGTTTGGCAACATGGCAATTGCCATAGAGGGAAAGCTAAGTATATGTACAAGTAACAGATTATTTTAGACAAGCTATTGGTTGAAGACTGTATTTCACAACTCACATTAGAATTGCAATAATTTGACACTAACTCTGGGTAGAAGCAGCTGTGACAAGAACTTAAATGGTAGTGAAAATTGAACAGTGTTCTTATTCATTATTGGTTTTGGGTACAGGTAGAACATTTATACATTTGTTCTCATATTTGAGTTTTAGACAATCCAATTCATATTATCAGTGTTCTCACTAAAATAGAAGTTTAAAGGTGGAAGAGAAATATATTGATCAAGAAATAAAAGACTATAAAAAAGGTATAAACTATTTAAGCAACACCTATCAAGACATAATATACTTTCAAGGACTTAATCACCAGTTTAGAACAGATGGTTATCTGAATCACATCTGGGAAATATTAACCCCAGATGGTTATTAACCTTGCATCTTGTTATTAAGATGATAATTTAAAGACAGAACATATGGATTTTTAATAGTTTCAGAGAGTTTATATATAGTTTCAGAGAGTTTATACTAACCAGTCAAGCTTTCAAAAAACATAGGTCAGCATTAAATATTAAATAGGTTTTTGTAATCTGTATTCCATGAAATTAGCATTTTGAACTAATGTACCATAGTAAGCAAAACAGGTTCTTAATATTGCTTGATTTTTTTTGTTTTAGCAAAGCAAAACCTGTTGTGCTAATAAATATAATGCTTAACTTAGTTTTCATCTTTCCTTAATTAAGTAGCAATATATACAAAACATTTCAATGAAATTAAATAATTATTTTAAGTAAAAATGTGAAACTAAGATTTGTGTGTTTATACATGTCTAAATTTTCCTTTGAATGTTCATGAATCCTGCAGACCATGTTTGGGTAGGTAAAATTATATTTGTATTGTTGATTTTGATAGCTCAATTTGATAATGCTATTAATTCAGTCAAATTATATGCTTACCTTTTAAGGTGCAGTGCTTTCTGGTGCACATTAGAAGGGAATTCTTGATGGTTACCAATGGAATTGCTCTAAGGAATTCCCACACTTATTGTAAGTCTTATTGTAAAAAAAAAAGTATAGAGAATATATTATAGTTAATTTTCATTCTTTCTCTAGAATTTTTTGCAGTTCTCTAGAATTTCTCTAGAATTATTTGCACTAATTATTTGAATAAACCTAAATCTCAGTTTGCCTGGAACAGTCCTTGTTTATTTTTGATGTCCCAGATTAATTATTAATTGTGCCATGAGCATCTTTAAAAGTATCCTGGTTTAGATAATAAATTATATGATTTATCTGATACTAGTGTTCTGATCATGGTGTTATTACAACTAGATTTGAAATGTATATTCACACAAAAGAAAACTATTCTCTCTCTTGTAATAGACTAAAGTGAGTATACCTAGTTGGAAGGTGCTCTTCCTCTTCTTCATAGAAGGGTAACCTTCTTTCTACAAAGTTCAAAGATGTCATGCTGTACTTTTATGCATATTCCATTGGCTATGACCCATTTTTATTGCTACACATAACTACAAAGAAGGTGAGGAAATATAAGCTAGCTTGAAAAGGAGAGGGAATGGATTTTAGTTGAATTGATTAAACTTTTATCCATTATCCATTCTCCTTTGTCTTTTTCTTTCATTGACAGAACCCTGCTTTGGAGGCAACCATGTAACCAACTACAAACTCCCTATAGTATCTATCCTGTGTTGTAGCTAGTATTGACTAGCTTAAAAGACATAAAAGACTGTTTGATCTGATGGAGGTGGTTTGTGGAATTTCCAGAAAGGCTGCTTAAAATGAACTCTCTCTATCAAAGAGCATTCAGAACTTTTTTTTTTTTTTTTTTTGAGTTGGAGTCTCACTCGGTCGCCCAGACTGGAGTGCAGTGGCTGCTTCCGGCCACCGCAGCCTCGACCTGCTGGGCTCCGGCGATCCTTCCACCTCAGCCTTCCCAGTAGCCGGAATTACAGGCATGCGCTACCATGCCCGGCTGATTTTTTGATTTATTGTAGAGATGAGGTCTCGCTGCCCAGGCGGGTCTTGAGCCCACGGGCTCAGGCAATCCACTCACCTCAGCCTCCCAAAGGCGCGGGCAGAACTTTTTTTTAAAAGAAGAAAATTCCACTCTCTCTACAAATATAAAATCATTTTGAAAATATTAAGATTTTCTGTTTCAACAAACTATGTAAAAAAAAAAAGTACAAATCACAAAAATTAAGCTCCCACATGCCTCTTCTGTGAGGACAAGTAGCAGCCAAAGAAAGATTTTTCTCCATTTATGGATATGAAACCTGGCATCATATATTATACATATAGAGTTAAACGAGGATCAGGAAAATATATTTTAAACATGAAAACTACAGAATGTTCTGTAGGTAACTAGTTTGTAATAATACACTGATTTTAAGTTAACATATTTCTAATTCAGCATTGTAGACCCAAATTATCATGGAGGGGACACCCAACAGTGGAAATTGTTGTTGGGTGGGACCTGCTTTATGCTTGGAATGTGTTAACAGTTCTAAATTATAAAGTCTGTACTATGAAAAAAAAAGCTCTTTCAACCAAAGGGTAAAGCTTTTTACTTGCTGCATTCTCTTTTTGTTTTCTGGAATGGAGGTACACTGTCTAGTGCTCCAGAAGCCATCTTGAACCCTAAGGAAAATTTGAGGATTAAATTGTATGTTAGAATGATAAAGTTCCATGTTGTACAACCATTGAAATTATATTTATACTGTAAATTTCAATAACAGGAGACTGTTGCTTTAAGTAATATGGAGTGAAATGAAGAACAAAAGATTTCTAAATTTTATTTTAAAAATGCTTAGGCTGGGAAAAGCAAACATGAAAGCAAGTCACTTATTAATAATTTTTTTCTCTAGGCCATGAGAATATGGGTTATATGAGTCTTGTTCCTGTTTTTTAATTTTTCAAAATTGTTCATGGTAAGTGTTTATTTTTAAAACATTTACTAATTGCCTATTTTATTTGTGTTTAAACCTATTTCTAACAATGTGTAAGTATTGTATAGTTGAAAATAGATTGAGTGGGGCTTAGTGTTGATAAATATTTTCCAGCAGTCAAAAATTATAAGTCCTAACAGAGAATTCAAGAGACCTCTGGAATTCAGAGTTGATGTACTTTATAAATTTGATATATATCAGATATATGTAGAAAAATACCCTAAAATATATGTTAAAATTAGAAAGAGGAAGAAAAGAAGAAACTGGTCTTATGAGCTATCTTAGAGATGTTACCTATAATTGATATTTAAGAATCTCAGATAAACATCTTAATTTAAGTGTTAGAAATCATGATTCAGAGGAAAAAGAATTGTTAATTTTCATATGATTTTACAAATTTGTCCTTTCATCTATGTATCCATTCATTCATCCAAACCATCCATTCATCAACTATTGATTGAAAGCCTACTTCTTGATTCTAAGACTTAAATAATTAGCAAAGACATGGTCCTTTTCCTTAAAACCAGTGGTGAAGAGGTATATATTAATCAAATTAGTAAGTGTAAAATTCCAAATTTAGCAAGTATAAGTTTTATGAAGGAGAGTTACCACTGGCATTTAAAATAAGGGATTTAGAGACTTCTGGCAAGATGGTGATGGGGCAGTTTGGTCTGTGAGACCCTCCATGAAAGAGAACACACCTAAAGGCTCTACCTCTTCCCTGAGGGCTGTGGCGAACATTGTTGGCAGCCTGCTCTTCACATGCTGTTCGACCACTGCCTCAGCCACCTCAGCTGTCTAGCCGTGGCAGCCAGGGCTGCCACTGCCACAGTCACCCCACCCCTGCCTGAAGTGACCCATGGTTCTGGACCATGAAGCCCCCCTAAGCATGCTCCACTGAAACTGCCACCACCCATGCCACTGCCATGTCCTACCCCGTACCCAGAACCAGGCTCGTGGACTTCCTTCCACGCACTGTGAAGCTGCAGCTGCCACTGCTGCTACCATTGCCTGCTCCCTCCCACCGTGGGTGGCCTCTGACTTCCGCCCAGTCCAGCTTGCATTGCCTGGCAGTCTCCAGCTGCAACAGAAAAAGAGATCAGCTGTAGCAGTGAGACCAGCACCACTGACTTGGAATCCAAGGTTAACAACATCAAAATGGGAAGGACAGAAGCTCCTCCCCCTTGCTAAATAGACATAGGCCTGATCTGAATAGCAGATTTGGCAGGCAGCCCAGATCTGAACCAGCCTCCACAGCAGGCCAGCGGCAACTGACCCTAACTGTGAACAAATCTACCAACCTGCAAAGACAGCTAGAAATCAGAGCTGAAAGGACATTGGACTTAAAGGAAAAGTCTCAGACTGTGCTTGGTTCCCCATTTAAAATTTTTTTCTAAGATTCTTTGTCTGTTTGTCTCACCCATCTTGTTTTCTCTCTCTTCTTACTGTTATCAATAATGTTTTCATAGTTGCTTTGGTTCTGTTAGTTTACTGACTTTATTCTATTCTTTTTTTTTTTCCTTAGATTCCATCTTTGTATAGGGGAATAGCATGCCAATAAAGTGGTTGGTTAGCTTGTATGTTTGTATGATTGTATGTTTTAGTTTTTTTGTATGGGAGTTGGTTTGTTGTTTATCTTTTTACTTGTATCAGTCTTTGTGTCTCTTTTCATTTGTTAATTGGTACGTTTGTCTTTTTTCCCTCTTACTGCTCTCTCTACCACCCTCTTCCCTGCACTCGCTGTTCAATTCTTTTCCCTTTTCTTACCTCATTTAGCTTTCAAGGAGTAAACCTATAACCCCATGGCATGGACAGATTGCAAGGCAGTGGCAAGTGAGTTCCAGATTATCCATACAACTGTCAGTGGACACTGGGATTAGCAGATAGATTTTGAATCACAGCTGCCCCCTTAATAAAATCTCAAAATTGCAAAAAGGCCCTCAACCTACAGTCTAACTCCAGAATTGACCAAAGTCAAAGGATATACATAAGAAAGAGTAGGAGATTGAACAAACAGAAATAAAAGCAACAACTCCTCCACCGTTGAACAACATAATTAAAGAAGATGAGGGGGGGGTGAAGGAAAAAGTGGGGAGGAAAAATCTGCACAAATGAAGAAAAAAGAAAAGAAGAATATAGGTCTTACACAGACCCCTGGGAGGTCAGACACTGAGAAAACAGACTTTGGAATGCAAATGAAGAGCCCTCAGAATGACTGGTCACATGCAACAAATGCAGACATCAAGAGATTACTAGAGAGAATAAAAATAGTTGGGGAGAGACAAGAGGAAAATAGGAAGAAGCTGATAACTGAAATAACACCAGTAAAGAATACTGTGATTGAAATAAATAACAAACTAATTATCATGGAAAACAGAATTAGCCAAGCAGAAAAAAGAATCTTAGAGCTTGAAGACCAAAATACAGAATTAACCCAAACTGTCAAAAACATAGAAAAGAAGCTTAAAAAGGCAGAACAAAACCTTCAAGAGATGAACAATTACTTCAAGAGACCGAACCTAACAGTAATTGGACTTCCTGAGACAGAAAGAGAGACAGAGACCACACTGGAACCAACACTCCATGAAATTATTCAAGAAAACTTCCCTCATCTCATCAGTGATGTAAAATTTCAAACACAAGAGATTCAGAGAACCCCTGCAAGGCAACAAATGACAAAATCAACTCCTAGACACATAATAATTTGCCTAAACAAAGTAGGTATAAAAGAAAAAATCCTAAAGACAGCAAGAGAAACAAGTCAGACTATCTACCAGGGAAGACCAATTAGAATAACAACAAATTTATCTACAGAAACCCTCCAGGGTAAGAGAACTTGGAGCCCAATCTTCAAAGTTCTCAAAGATAAACAATTTCAATCAAGAATAACCTACCCAGCCAAGCTAAGCTTCATCAGTTAGGGAGAATTAAAATCTTTCCCAGACATTCAATCTCTAAGAACTTATGCTGCCTCCAGATCACCTCTACAAGAAACACTTAAAAAAGTATTAAACACAGAAGAAAAGGAGAAAAGAATGACAATGTTCTTCCAAGAGTAAAGGGAAAAGATGGAAAACACACATGAATCAACCCAAAAACTAAAGAAAGACAACAAATAAACAGGAACAACAACTCTGTAAGAACCTCATGACAGGGATTAACCCCCACATTTCAGTAATTAGTCTGAAGATGAATGGACTAAATGCACCAGTGAAAAGACACAGAATGGTGGGCTGGATTAGAAACCATGACCACATTTTTTGCTGTACCCAGGAGACTCATCTTACTACAAGGTATGCACACAGACTCAAAGCTAAAGGATGGAAAACGAGTTTCCAGGCAAGTGGATCACAAAGGAAGGCAGGAGTTACAATCTTAATGCCAGACAAAATAACTTTTAAGTTATCAAAAATTAAAAAAGATACAAAAGGATACTACATAATGATAAAAGGTTCAATCCATCAGCAAGAAATATTCATCCTAAACATATATTTACTGAACACAGGAGCACCAGCATGTATAAAACAACTAGTATAAAAAAACTAAAAATGGTATTGACTCTAACACTATTAGAGCAGGGGACTTAAATACCCCCACCTAAAGCCCTTAGATAGATCATCAAGACAAAAAAATCAGCAAGGAGATCCAGAACATAAACTTGACACTAGAACAAATGAACTTAGTGGATACCTACAGATTATTCCACCCAACAACCACAGAATATACATTCTACTCATCACCACATGGAGCATACTCCAAGATTGATCATATTCTTGGACATAAATCAAGTATACACAGATTCCACAAGGTTGAAATCTTGCCATGCACATTCTCAGACCACAGTGGAATAAAAATAAATATAAAAACTGACAACTTTTTCCCCAAACACACAAAGATATGGATATTAAACAGCATGATGCTGAACAATGACTAGGTCAACACTGAAATCAAAGAAGAAGTTGAAAGATTCCTGGAAACAAATGAAAATGAAGAAACATCTTACCAAAACCTCTGGGATACCATGAAATAGGTTTAAGAGGGAAATTTACATCTCTATGGGCACATATCAAGAAAGTGGAAAGATCACAATTGGAGAGCCTAACAAATCACCTAAGGGAGCTAGAAAGAGAAGATCACCAAAACCCCAACTTTAGCAGAAGAATCCAAATCACAAAAATAAGAGCCCAAATATGGGATATAGAGGATAAAAATATCATAGAAAATATCAACAAAACAAAAACTGGTTCTTTGAAAGAACACGATCGATGGGCCCCTAGCCAAAATGACCAAGAAAAAGCCAAAATAAACACAATTAGATATAGAAAAGATCAAATCACAACTGACCCTGAAGAAATACAAAAGATTATAAGATTAATATGTACAATATTAATATGTGTGATACTATGTACTATATTAATATGTACTATATTAATATGCTTTCATATGTACTATGTACTACATGGAAACAAACTTGAAAACCGAATGAAATGGAGGACTTTCTGATATCACATAACCTCTCCAAATTAAAACAAGAAGACATTGAGACACTAAATAGAACAATAACAACCCAGGAAATTGATTCTGTTATATGAAAGCTACCTACCAAAAAAAGCCCTGGACCGGATGGCTTTCCAACAGAATTCTACAAAACATAAAAAGATGAGGTGATAACAATCCTATTGAAACTATTCCAGGCATTGAGAAAGAGGGAATCCTCCCCAAATCATATTACGACACTTACATTACACTGATACTCAAACCAGGTAAAGATTCAACAAAGAAAGAGAACTACAGACCAATATCTCTTATGAACATAGATGCAAAAATCCTCAACAAGACTCTAGCAAATTGGATCCAAAAATACATCTCAAATATAACCCACCATGACCAAGTAGGCTTCATCCTCGGAATGCAGGGCTGGCTCAACATTTACAAGACCATAAATGTCATTAAATACATCAACAGATGTAAAAGCAAGAAGCACATGATTATCTCATTAGATGTAGAAAAAGCTTTTGATAAAACCTGGCATCCTTTCTTGATAAAAGCCCTTAAACATCTAGGTATAGAAGTAACATACTTCAAAATAGTAAGTGCCACCTACGACAAATCTACAGCTAGCATATTGCTAAATGGTCAGAAACTAGAATGATTTTTCCTGAAAACTCTAACAAGACAAGGCTGTCTACTCTCACCTTTCTTGTTATGTATTGCGTTGGAAGTCCTAGCTCAGGCCATTAGACAAGAGAAGAAAATAAGGGGTATCCAAATAGGGAAAGAGGAAGTCAGGTTATCCCTTTTTGCTGATGACATGATCCTATACCTTGAAAATCCAAGAGAATCTGTCAAAAACCTGCTTGCACTGATAAAGGACTTTGGGGAGGTCTCAGGGTACAAAATAAATGTGCAAAAGACAGTTGCATTTCTCTACACCAACAACAAGCAGGCATAAAACCAAATAAAAAGCATAATACCATTCACAATAGCCACCCAAATAATGAAATATCTTGGCATCTTCCTAACCAGAGAAGTGAAAGACCTTTACAATGAAAATTACAAAACAATGCTAAAAGAAATCCAAGAAGACACAAACAAATGGAAAAATATTCCATGCTCATGGATAGGGAGAATCAACATTGTTAAGATGTCCATCCTACCAAAGGCAATCTACAGTTTCAATGCAATACCCATTAAGCTACCAACATCATTCTTCTCAGATCTGGAAATGATAATACAGAAATTCATATGGAAACATAAATGACAATGAATAGCTAAAACAATTTTTAACAAAAGAAACAAAGCAGGAGGTATCACACTTCCAGACTTCAAACTTTACTCTAAGGCTGCAGTAATCTAAACAACCCGATATTAGTTCAAGAACAGACATATAGACAAAAGGAACAGGATAGAGAGTCCAGAAGCAAAGTCTCAATTCCTCATCCAACTCATCTTTGACAAAGCCTCCAACAACAACCACTAGGGAGAGGAGAACCTATTCAGTAAATGGTGCTGGGAAAACTGACTGACCATATGCAGAAGATTGCAACAGGACCCCTACCTATCACCATACACAAAAATTAACTCTAAAAAGATCAAAGACCTAAACATAAAACCTCAAACTATAAGAATCTTAGTAAGGGCAGTACACATGCTTATGAAAATTGGAACTGGGAACCAATTCCTATTTAGAACCCTAATGGCCAATACCTTAAGAAATAAAATAGACAAGTGAGACCTTATCAAATTAACGAATTTCTGTAAAGCAAAAGAAACCATCAAGAGAGCAGGGAGACGGTTCACAGAATGGGAAAAAATATTTGCCAACTGTTTATCTGACAAAGACCTAACATCTAAGATCTACAAGGAGCTAAACACGCTGAAAGGAAAAAAAACAAACAGCCCCTTTAAAACGTGGGCAAAAAACATGAATAGGCATTTCTCAAAAGAAGGTATATGGGCAGCCAACAGACACATGAAAAAGTGCTCAGCCTTACTCATCAACAGAAAAATGCAAATCAAAACCACACTGAGATACCACCTAACCCCTGTAAGAGTGGACATCATTAAAAAGACAAACAACAACAGATGCTGGTGAGCATGTGGAGGAAAAGTAACACTTGTACACTGCTGGTGGGAATGCAAACTGGTGCATCCTCTTTGGAACACAGTGTGGCGATTTCTGAAAGAACTAGAAATTGACCTTCTATATGACCCAGCAATTCCCCTATTGAGAATATACCCAGAGGAACTCAAATCATTCTATCAAAAAGATACCTGTTTGTTGTAGCTCTATTCACAATAGCAAAAACATGGTACCAATCATGTTGCCCACCAAAGGTGGATTGAATTTTTAAAAAATGTGGTACATATACACAATGGAATATTATGCAGCCATAAAGAATGATAAATATATGAACTTTGTAACAACTTGGATGGATTTGGAGTAGATCATACTCAGTGATTTATCGCAGAAACAAAGAACAGAGTTCCATATGTTCTCACTCATAAGAGGACCTTGAACAATTATAATGCCATAAGAAAATAATTGGCAGTAGTGGGAAACTGTCAGGGAGGGGGTGGTGGGATTGGCAGTTGAGGGAAACTGCTAGGGAGGGAGGGGCATACTTTGTCAACAAGGGTATCTACATCATCAATGTTTGTATAGCTAAACCTGAAATGTACCCCACATGTTTATACTAAAAATTAAAAAACAAAATAAAATAAGGGATTTAATCTAGTTAAGAAAAAAGAAAGTCTCCCCTAAATTACTGTAGAAGTAGAGAGACAAAGGATAGCTATGTGCTAACAGAAGAAAAGATAGAAATGAATCACTTCTTAAGGAGTGGGAACAGAATTGAATGTAGGCCCATAAAACTGGAGACTAGAGAGAGAGAAAGAGGCTAAGCAAGGAGAGATAGAAAGTGAAATTGCAAATAAGCATATTAACAAGCAAAGATTAATGGGCCATGGTAAGATATATTGTTATCCTGATCTCAGTGTACACTTATTGGAGGGTAGAAAGCAGATTTTCATTTTGAAAGGATTACTCTTGTTGAACACATAGAATAGAGTTTTGACTCAGAAATAGGGAATTCAGTGGGGTGGTTTCAGTGCAGTAATATTTTATTTGGCAAGAGATGCTATCATGATCTAATGCTATTAAGTATTATCATATCTCCTCACTTATGATATATCTAGGAAGACACATAAGTTTATAACATTACAACAATTAATTTCTCTGTAACAAAAACATTATTTTTTAAAAAAACTTTAAAACTGTGGGGTGAGTTGAGGGTTAGGTTTACAAATATGCATCCTTCAGGTGCCCTTGTTGATAAGGGGTATCTCCCCATCCCCAGAAAGATATTCACTACCGTTAGTCCCACCTCCCTTCCCCTCTCTACCCCCCCCCATAGATTCCCACCACATAGTATTATGATAGATGTTCAAGGTCCACTATATGAGTGAAAACATGTGATACTCAGATCTTTGTTTTTGTGAGAGGTCACTCAGTATTATAGACTCTAGTTCCATCCAGGTTGCTGTGAAATTCATGATTTTGTTCTTTTTTATGGCTGCATCGTATTCCATCATGTATATGTACCACATTAAAAAAATCCAGTCCACACCTATCTATCCCCATACGCAAAAATTAACTCCAAATATACCAGAGACCTAAATGTAAAGCCTCAAACTATAAGAACCCTAGAAAATGAAGGACATGCCCTCATGGACATCGGAACTGGCATCCAATTCCTGAAGAAAACCCAAAACCCACAGGCCATAAGAGATAAGATAGAAAAGTGGGACCTCATTAAATTGACAAGCTTCTGCAAAGCCAAAGAAACCATCAAGAGAGCAGGGAGACTGCCTACAGACTGGAAAAAAGTATTTGCCAACACCAGGTCTGAAAAAGGCCTAACATCTTGGATCTACAAGGAACTCAAACATGCTGAAAAGAAAAAAAACAAACAACCCCATTATAAAATGGGCAAAAGATATGAACAGACACTTGACAAAGGAAGACATCTGAGCAGCCAACAGACACATGAAGAAATGTTCAACCTCACTAATCATCAAGGAGATGCAAATCAAAATCACACTGAGATACCACCTAATTCCAGTCAGAATAGCCATGATTGATAGTTGATAGTTAATAATGGCTATTATCAATAACTCAAAAAATAACAGTTGTGGGGGAAAGGGACCACTTCTACACTGTTGGTGGGAGTGCAAACCAGTGCAACATCTGTGGAAAGCAGTGTTGTGATTTCTAAAACTCTAAATATTGACTTCCCATATGACCCTGCAATCCCCCTACTGGGAATATACCCTGAAGAACTCAAATCACTCTTTAAAAGCATACCTGCACATGTATGTTTATCACAGCATTGTTCACAATAGCAAGAACCTGGAAGCAAACTTGCTGCCCGTCAAAATAGGACTGGATTAAAAAAATGTGGTACAAGCTGGCTCGGTGGCTCAGCCTGTAATCCTATGCCTTTGGGAGGCTGAGCTGTGTGGATTGCCTGAGCCTGCGGGTTCCCGACCCACCTGGGCAGCGAGAACTCATCTCTACAATAGATCGAAAAATCCGGGCATAGAAGCGCATGCCTGTAATTCCGACTACTTGGAAGGCTGAGGCAGAAGGATCACCAGAGCCCAGCATGTCGAGGCTGCTGTGGCCGGGAGCAGCCACTGCCCTCCAGTCTGGGTGACAGAGTGAGACTCCAACTCAACAACAACAAAAATGTGGTACATATACATGATGGAATACTACAGAGCCATAAAAAAGAACAAAATCATGAATTTCGCAGCAACCTGAATGGAACTAGAGTCTATAATACTGAGTGACCTCTCACAGAAACAAAGATTCGAGTATCACATGTTTTCACCCATATAATGGACCTTGAACATCCAATGTAATAATATAAGAAAATGACTGACAGTAGTGGGAAACTATCGGGGGGGAGGGAGATGGGATTAACGGTAGCAAATATCTGTCTGGGGACGGAGAAACACCTCTTATCAACAAGGGTGCCTGACTGAAACGTGTTTGTATACCTAACCCTTAACTGTAGCCCATAATATCATAATAAAAATAATAATAATTAACATACAAAAAAAATCCAGTCCACTTTTGGTGGACAGTATGGTTGGTTCCAGGTCCTTGCTATCTTGAACAATGCTGTGATAAACATAAGTGTGCAGGTATCTTTTTTATAGAATGATTTGAGTTCTTCAGGGAATATTCCCAGTAGGGGAATTGCGAGGTCATATGGGAGGTTGATATTTAGAGCTTTTAGAAATCGCCACACTGCTTTCCACAGAGGTTACACTAGTTTACACTCCCACCAACAGTGTAGAAGTGTTCCCTTTTCTCCACATCCTCTCCAGCATCTGTTATTTTTTGTTATTGATAATTGCCATTCTGACAGGAGTTAGGTGGTATCTCAGTGTGGTTTTGATTTGCATCTCTCTGATCATTAGTGAGGTTGAACATTTCTTCATGTGTCTGTTGACCACTTGGATGTCTTCCTTTGAGAAGTGTCTGTTCATATCTTTTGCCCACTTTATAATGGGTTTGTTTGTTTTTTTTCATTTCACCACATTTGAGCTCTTTGTACATCCAAGGTGTTAGGCCTTTGTCAGACCTGGTGTTGGCAAATACATTTTCCCAGTCTGTGAGCTATCTCCTTGCTCTCTTGATGGTTTTTTTGACTTTGCAGAAGCTTGTCAGTTTAATGAGTCCCACTTGTCTATCTTATCTCTTGTGGCCTGTGCATTTCGGGCATTGCTCAGGAATTGGATGACAGTTCCAATTTCCATAAAGGTGTATTCTGCCTTTTCTAAGGTTCTTATGTTTTGAGATTTTACATTTAGGTCTCTGATCCATTTAAAGTTAATTTTTGTGTATGGGGATAGATAGGAATCTTGTTTGAGTCTTCTGCATGTGGTCATCCCGTTTTCCCAGCACCATTTACTGAATAGGTTCTCCTCTCCCCAGTGGTAGGTGGTGGAGGCTTTGTCGAAGATGACTTGGTGAGAAATTGAGGTTTTTCTTCTGGAATCTCAATTCTATTCCATTGGTCTGCATGCCTGTTCTTGTACCAATACTAAGCTGTTTAGATTAGTGTAGCTTTATAGTAAAGTTTAAAGTCTGGTAGTGTGATAACCTCCTGCTTTTTTTTTTTTTTTTTTTTTTTTGGGGT
>NW_007252453.1:109719-111716 GCF_000164805.1 Carlito syrichta | reverse complement strand
CTTCTGGTAATTTGATGGGTATTGCATTAAATCTGTAGATTGCCTTAGGTAGGATGGACATCTTCCCAATGTTGGTTCTTCCAATCCATGAGCATGGGATATTTTTCCACTTGTTTGTGTCCTCTTTGATTTCTTTGAGCAGTGCTTTGTAGTTTTCATTGTAAAGGTCTTTCACGTCTCTGGTTAGGAAGATTCCAAGGTATTTCATTTTTTTTTTGTGGCTATTGTGAATGGAATTGTGGTTTTTTTCCATTTCTGTTTGTTTGTTATTGGTGTAAAGAAATGCGATTGTCTTTTGCACATTTATTTTGTATCCCGAGACTTTGCCAAAGGCCTTTATTAGTGTAAGGAGGTTTTTGACAGATTCTCTTGGGTTTTCAAGGTACACTATCATGTCATCTGCAAAGAGAGATAACTTGACTTCCTCTTTTCCTGTTTGGATATCCCTGATTATCTTCTCTTCTCTGATTTTTCTAGCCAGCACTTCCAATACTATATTGAACAGGAGGGACGAGAGTGGGCGTCCTTGTCTTGTTCCAGTGTTCAGGGGAAATGGTTCCAATTTTTGTCCATTTAGGAATATGCTGGCTGTGGGTTTCTCGTAGATGGCTTTTACTATTTTCAGGTATGTTCCACGTAGGCCCATATGTTTGAGTGTTTTTATCAAGAAGGGGTGCTGGATTTCAACTAACCTTTTTCTGCATCTAATGATATAATCTTGTGACTTTTGTTTTGACATCTGTTGATGTATTTAATTACATTTATGGTTTTATGAGTGTTGAACCAGCCTTGCATCCCAGGGATGAAGCCTACTTGGTCATGATGGATGATTTTTGAGATGTGTTGTTGAATCTGGTTTTCTAGGATCTTGTTGAGACTTTTAGCATCTATGTTCATCAAAAATATTGGCCTGTAGTTCTTCTTCTTTGTTGGGTCTTTCCTGGCTTGGGTATCAATGTAATGTTAGCTTCATAAAATGATTAGGGAGAGTCCCATCTTTCTCAATCACCTGGAATGCTTTCTGTAGGATTGGTATCAGCTCCTCCTTAAATTTCTTTTAGAATTCTGCTGGAAAGTCATCTGGTCCAGGGCTTTTGTTTTTTTTTTTTTAAGGTAGTTTTCTTATTTTCTTATTACATCATCAATTTCTTTGATTGTTATTGGTCTATTTTTGGTCTCGATTTCTTCTTGTTTCAACCTAGGCAGGTTGTATGATGTCAGAAAGTCCTCCATTTCCTTAAGGTTTTCCAGTTTGTTTCCATACAAGTGTACATAGTAGTCTCTAATGATCATTTGTATTTCTTCAGGGTCAGATGTTTTTTCATCTTTTGTTTCTGATTCTATTTTTGCTTTTTCTCTCTTTTGCTTAGTTTGGCTAGGGGACCATCAATCTTGTTTATCCTTTCAAAGAACTAGCTTTTTGTTTCATTTAATTTTTTTGTTATCTTTTTGTCTTCTATGTCCCAGATTTAGGCTTTTATTTTGGTGATCTGGATTCTTCTGCTGAACTTAGGGTTTTGGTGGTGTTGCTTTTCCAGCTTCCTTAGGTGACTTGTTAGGCTGTTAATTTGTGATCCTTCCATTTTCTTCATGTGTGCTCATAGGGATATAAATTCTCCTCTTACTACAGCCTTCAAGGCGTCCCATAGATTTTGGTAAGATGTTTCTTCATTTTCATTTGTTTCCAGGTATCTTTTAATCTCTGTTTTTATTTCATCATTGATCCAGGAGATCTTTTTTTTTATTAATCAATATTTTTTATTATGGTTTTGTGGGGTACAGTTAAGGGTTAGGTGTACAATTACGTTTCATTCAGGCACCCTGCTGATAAGAGGTGTTTTCCATCCCCAGACAGATATTTGCTACTGTTAATCCCATCCCCCTCCCCCCCATAGTTTCCCAGTACTGTCTGTCATTTTCTTATAGTATTACATTGGATGTTCAAGGTCCATTATATGAGTGAGAACATGTGCTACTCAGATCTTTTGTTTCTGTGA
>NW_007252453.1:107708-109426 GCF_000164805.1 Carlito syrichta | reverse complement strand
AGCATTTCTTCATGTGTTTGTTTGCTGCTCAGATGTTTTCTTTTGTGAAGTGTCTGTTCATATCTTTTGCTCATTTTATAATGGGGTTGCTTGTTTTCTTCTTTTCAGTACCTTGTGGATCTAGGATGTTAAGCCTTTGTCAGAACTAGAGTTGGCAAGTACTTTTCCCAATCTGTAGAATGTCTCCCTGCTTTCTTGATGGTTTCTTTGGCTTTGCAGAAACGTGTCAGTTTAATAAGGTCCCATTTGTCTATCTTCTCTCTAATGAACTGTGGTTTTTGGGTTTTGTACAGGAATTGGATGCCAGTTCCGATTTCCATGAGAGTATTTCCTTCCTTTTCTGGGTTCTTATGGTTTGAGATTTTACATTTAGGTCTCTGATCCATTTGGAGTTAACCTTTGTGCATGGGGATTGATAGGGGTCCTGTTTCAATCTTCTGCATATGGTCAGCCAGTTTTCCCAGCACCATTTACTGAATAGCTTCTCCTCTCCCCAGTGGTAGGTGGTGGGAGCTTTGTCAAAGTTGAGTTGGTTGAGAAATTGAGGATTTGCTTCTGGAATCTCAATTCTATTTCATTGATCTATATGCCTGTTTCTGTACCAATACCAAGCTGTTTTGATGATTGTAGCTTTATAGTAAAGTTTGAAGTTTGGTATTGTGATACCACCTGCTTTGTTTTTTTTGCTGAGGATTGTTCTGGCTATTCTTGGACGTTTGTGTTTCCATATGAATTCCTGTGTTGTTTTTTCCAGGTCTGAGAAGAATGTTGTTGATAATTTAATGGGTATTGCATTGAATTTGTAGATTGCCTTAGGTAAGACGGACATCTTCACAATGTTGATTCTTCTGATCCATGAGCATGGGATATTTTCCACTTGTTCGTGTCAGCTTTGATATCTTTGAGCAGTGTTTTGTAATTTTCATTGTGAAGGTCTTTCACATCTCTGGTTAGGAAGTTGCCAAGGTATTTCATTTGTTTTGTGGCTATTGTGAATGAAATTGCGTTTTTTATTTGGGTTTCTGTTTGTTTATTATTGGTGTAGAGAAATGTGATTGTGTTTTTTACATTTATTTTGTATCCTGAAACTTTGCTAAAGGCCTTTATCAATGTAAGGAGGCCTTTGACAGATTCTCTTGGGTTTTCAAGGTACACAATCATATCATCTGCAAAGAGAGATAACTTGACTTCCTCTTTTCCTATTTGAATACTTCTGATTGTCTCCTCTTCTCTGATTGCTCTAGCCAGGACTTCCAATAGTATGGTGAACAGGAGGAGTGAGAGTGGGCATTTTTGTCTAGTTCCAGTTTTCAGGGGAATTGGTTCCAATTTTTCTCCATTTAGGAGTATGCTGGCTGTGGGTTTCTCATAGATGGCTTTTACTATTTTGAGGTATGTTCCCATATGCCTAGATGTTCAAGGGTTTTTATCAAGAAGGGGTGCTGGATTTTATCAAAAACTTTTTCTGCATCTAATGATATGATCATGTGGTTTTTGTTTTGACATCTGTTGATGTATTTAATTACATTTTTGGTTTTACGAACATTGAACCAGCCTTGCATCCCCGGAATGAAGCCTACGTGGTCATGGTGGGTGATTTTTGAGATGTATTGCTGTATCTGGTTTGCTAGGATCTTGTTGAGAATTTTAGCATCTATGTTCATCAAAGGTATTGGCCTGTAGTTCTCTTTCTTTGTTGGATCTTTACCTGGCTTGGG
>NW_007252453.1:105887-107517 GCF_000164805.1 Carlito syrichta | reverse complement strand
CAGAAAGTCCTCCATTTCCTTAAGGTTTTCAAGTTTGTTTCCATACAAGTGTCCATAGTAATCTATAATGATCTTTTGTATTTCTTCAGGCTCAGATATGACTTCATATTTTGTATTTCTGGTTGTGCTTATTTGGTTTTTGTCTCATTTTTTCTTGGTCAGTATAGCTAGGAGGACCGTCAATCTTGTGTATCCTTTCAAAGAACCAGCTTTTTGTTTCATTGATTTTTTGTATTATCTTTTTTTTCCTATGTCCTGGATTTGGGCTTTTATTTTGATGATCTGGAATCTTCTGTTGATATTAGGGTTTTTGTGGTCTTGCTTTTCCAGCTTCTTTAGGTGGCTTGTTAGGTTGTGAATTTCTGTTTCTTCCATTTTCTTCATGTGTGTTTGTAGGGATATAAATACCCCTCTTACTACAGATTTCAGGGCCTCCCAGAGATTTTGGTAAGAAGTATCTTCATTTTCATTTGTTTCCAGGTATCTTTTGATCCCTGTTTTGATTTCGTCATTGACCCAGGAGTTGTTTAGCATCATGCTGTTTAGTGTCCATGTCTTTGTGGGTTTTGGGGGGACTTTTTTGGTGTCAATCTTTATTTTTATTCCACTGTGGTCCGAGAAGGTGTTTGGTAGAATTTAAGTCCTTTTAAATTTGCTTATGCTTGATTTATGGCCGAGTATGTGGTCGATCTTAGAATATGTTCTATGTGGTGATGAGTAGAATGTGTATTCTGTGGTCTTTGGATGGAGTGTTCTGTAGGTATCAATTAAGTCCATTTGGTCCAAAGTCACATTGAGGTTCAGGATCTCCTTGCTGATTTTTTGTCCTGATGATCTGTCTAGGGTTGTGAGTGAGGTATTAAAGTTCCCAGTTATGACAGTGTTAGAGTCAATATCTGTCTTTAATTTTCCAAGAAGTTGCTTTATGAAAGCTGGCGCACCTATGTTGGGTGCATATATGTTTAGGATAGATATTTTTTGTTGATGGATTGAGCCTTTTATCTTTATGTAGTGCCCTTTTGTATCATTTTGATTTTTAATAGCTTGGAAGGAATTTTGTCTGAAATAAGATCACTACTCCTCCATTCTTTTGTATTCCGTTCGCCGGAAAGTTTGTTTTCCATCCTCTTACTTTGAGTCTGTGGGTGTCCTTTCTAGTGCCGTGAGTTTCTTGAAGGCAATAGATTGTTGCCTGATGATATTTTATCCATTTTGCCATTCTATGTCTTTTCAGTGGTGCATTTAGTCCGTTCACGTTTAGGCTAATAATTGAAATGCAAGAGTTGATCCCTGTCATAAGGTTCTTACAGAGTTGTTCCTGTTTGTTTGTTGTCTTCCTTTGGGTTTTGGAGTTGGTTCATGTGTGTTTTTAATCCTTTGCCTGTACTCTTGTGAAGAATGCTGTTGTTCTTTTTTCTTTTTCTTTTTCTTCTGTGTTCAGTACTTTCTTAAGTGTTTCTTGTAGAGGTGGTCTGGTGGCGGCATAGGTTCTTAGGGATTGGATGTCTGGAAAAGATTTCAATTCTCCCTCACTAATGAAGCTTAGTTTGGCTGGGTAGGGTATTCTTGGTTGAAATTGTTTCTCTTTTAGAACTTTGAAGATAGGGCTCCAGGCTCTCCTGGCCTGAAG
>NW_007252453.1:101622-105831 GCF_000164805.1 Carlito syrichta | reverse complement strand
CTGTGGATAAATCTGCTGCTATTCTAATTGGTTTTCCGTGGTAGGTAGTCTGGCCTTTTTCTCTTGCTGCCTTTAGGATTTTTCCTTTCATAGCTACTTTGTTTAGGCGAATTATTATGTGTCTGGGAGTTGGTCTTCTCTTGTTGTCTTGCAGGGGTTCTCTGAATCTCTTGTGTTTGAATTTTTTCATCCTTAATGAGATGAGGGAAGTTTTCTTGAATGATTTCATGAAATGTTTGTTCCAGTGTGGCTTCTGTTTCTCTCTGTACCTCAGGAAGCCCAATTACTCTTAGGTTTGGTCTCTCGAAGTGATGATTCATCTCTTGCAGGTTTTGTTGTGTCTTTTTGAGCTTCTTTTCTATGCTTTTGACAGTTTGGGTTAGTTCTGTGTTTTGATCTTAGAGCTCTGAGATTCTTTCTTCGGCTTGGCTGATTCTGCTTTCCTTGGTTATTAGTCTATTTTTCATTCCATCACAGTATTCTTTACTGCTGTCATTTCTGACATCAGTTCCTTCCTATTTTCCTCTTGTCTTTCCTCAATTTTTAAAATTCTCTCCATTAATATCTTGATGTCTGGGTTTGTTGCATGTAACCAGTCATTCTGGGGACTCTTCATTTTTTGTGTTCCAGAATCGTTTTCCCAGTGTCTGATCTCCCAGGGGTCTGTGTAAGACGTATATTCTTCTTTTGGTTTTTCTTCATTTGTGCGATTTTCCCCACTCCCTACTTTTTCCTTCCTCCACATCACCGTCTTCTTTAATTCTGTTATTCAGGGGTAAAGGGATTGGTTTTACTTCTGTTTGTTCAATCTCCTATTCTTTATGTACGTCCTCTTACTTTGTTCAATTCTGAAGTTGCACTGTAGGTTGGATGTGGTCCTGTTTGCAGTTTTGAGATTTACTTAAAGGGAGAGCTGTGATTCAAAATCTGTCTGCAGGTCCTGGTATTCGCTGATAGGCGTGTGGATAATGTGGAACCCACTTCCCACTGCCCTGGAATCTGTCCGTGCAGTGGGGCTGTAGGTTTTCTTCCTGAAATAAAATGTGGTTAGCAGAGGGGAGAGAATGGAGCAGATAGTGGGTTGAAGAGAGGAGTGGAGAGATCGAGGAGTAAGGGGGGAAACAAACGAGTATGCCAAGAAATAGAAAGAGAGGGCGTATACTGAAAGAGATAAAAACAATAGACCACAGCTACAGACGAACCAACTCTCATACAAAAAACTAAAAAATAACAATAAAACATATAGTGATGCTAGCATACAAGCTAACCAACCACCTTGTTAGTGTGCTGTTCCTCTATACAAAGATATGGTTTACAGAGAGAAGAAAAGAGAAGAAAAGCAAAAAGAAAAAAGAAAAAAGGGAACAATACAGTAGGAATAAAATTAAGTCATTAAACTAATAGAATCAATGAAGCACACTCTGAGACATTTTTTTTAAGTCCAATGTCCTTTCAGGTCTGATTTCTAGTTTTCTTTTCAAGCTGGTAAATTACTTTGCAGTTAGGGTCAGTTGCCCCTAGTCTGCTGTGAAAGACAGTTCTGATTACCCTCGTTCAGCACTCTGGTCTATGTGTTTATCAAGCTTGTTTCTCCCGTTTTGGTGTTGTTACCTTGAATCGCCAGCAGGTGGTGCTATCTCAGCTGCTCGCCTCAGAGGGGGTGGGACCGGACAGGAACAAGATGGCTACTTGTCTCTGAGCAGGTCACAGGAGCCTTACACTGGGCAGACAGGACAGTGTCGGACTCAGGAGAGGTGTCAGCGATTCCAGCAGATCTTCCCTGAAGGGGTTTGATGTGGATCGCCTCTGCCCGGGTGGTGTGATATGCTACCTGTCACAGAGGCCACTGCAGCGGTAGCGATGGTAGCAGCGGTGGTGGGAGGGGCTGCTGTGGCAGCAGCACTGTTTGCCCCGCCGTAATTCTCCAGTCCGTTGTTGTGATGTCCCAGAGGTGGCAACGGCTGAGCTCTTTATGAAGAGCAGGTTGTGATGTTGGGGTCCCCAGCCCCCCGGGGTGAGAGTCAGAGACCCACTGCAGATCTCCTTTGCAGAGGGCTTCAAAGACCGGGTTGCCCCATCACCATCTTGCCGCTTCTCGATCCAGGAGATCCTTAGCATCATGCTGTTTCATGTCCATGTCTTTGTGGGGTTTGGGGGAACCCTGTTCTTGTTGATGTTTATTTTTATTCCTCTGTGGTCCGAGAAAATGCATGGTAAAATTTCAGTGTTTTAAAATTTGCTTATGCTTGAATTATGGCCAAGTATGTGGTCGTTCTTAGAGTACATTCCATGTGGTAATAAGTAGAATGTATATTCTGTGGTCATTGGATAGAGTGTTCTGTAGGTATCAGTTAAGTCTATTTGGTCAACAGTCACATTGACGTTCCAGATGTCGTTGCTGATAATTTTGTCCTGATTTTCTGTCTAGGGTTGTGAGTGGGGTATTGAAGTCCCCAGCTATGATAGTACTAGAGTTGATATCTTTTTTGAGTTCACGTAGAAGTGGCTTTATGAAAGTTGACGCTCCTATTTTGGGTGTATATATGTTTAAGATGGATATTTCTTGTCGATGGATTGAACTTTTTATGATTATGTAATGGCCTTCTGTACCTTTTTAAATTTTTGATAGCTTATAGGATATTTTGTCTGAAATTAAGATTGCAAGTCCTCCTTTCTTTTGTATTCCGTTCGCCTGGAAGTTTGTTTCCCATCCTCTTACTTTGAGTCTGTGAGTGTCCTTTCTAGTGAGTTGAGTCTCTTGAAGGCAATAAATTGTTGCCTGGAGATATTTTATCCATTTTGTCATTCTATGTCTTTTTAGTAGTACATTTAGTCCATTCACATTTAGGCCAATTATTGAAATGCAAGAGTTTATCCCTGTCATAAGGTTCTTACAGAGTTGTTGTTCCTGTTTGTTTGTTGTCTTTCTTTTGTTTTTGAAGTTGGTTCATGTGTTTTTAATCTTTTGTGTGTTCTCTTGTGAAGAACCGTTGTTCTTTTTCCTTTTCTTCTGTGTTTAGTAATTTCTTAAGTGTTTCTTGTAGAAGTGATCTGGTGGCTGCGTAGGTTCTTAGGGATTGGATATCTGGGGAAGATTTCAGATCTCCCTCACTGATGAAGCTTAGCGTGACTCGGTAGGTTATTCTTTGTTGAAATTGTTTATCTTTTAGAACTTTGAAGATAGGGCTCAAAGCCCTCCTAGCTAGGAGGGTTTCTGTACATAAATCTGCTGCTATTCGAATTGGTCTTCCCTGGTAGGTAGTCTGACATTTTTCTCTTGCTGTCTTTGGGATTTTTTCTTTTATAACTATTTTGTTTAGGTGAATTATTATGTGTCTGGGTGTTGGTCTTCTCATTTGTTGTCTTGCAGGGGTTCTCTGAATCTCTTGTGTTTGAATTTTTGCCTCAGTGATGAGATGAGGGAAGTTTTCTTGAATGATTTCATGAAATGTTTGTTCCAGTGTGGCCTCTGACTCTCTCTCTGCCTCAGGAAGGCCAATTACTCTTAGATTGAGTCTGTTGAAGTAATCATTCATCTCTTGAAGGTTTTGTTCTGTATTTTAAAGCTTCTTTTCTATGTTTTTGACAGGTTGCTGTAGTTCTGTATTTTGGTCTTCAAGCTCTGAGATTCTTTCTTCTGCTTAGCTAATTCTGCTTTCCATACTTTTAATTTGTTATTTATTTCCATCACAATATTCTTTTCTGCTCTCATTTCTGTCATCAGCTCCTTCCTATTTTCCTCTTGTCTCTTCTCAATTTTTTTTTTTGGAAGTGGTTATTTTTATTTGAATTAATTTTATTTTATTTTAAAGATGTGGAGTGCAATTCAGGATTAGGTATACAAGTGATCCTCATACAGGTAAAGTTTAGGCCTCCCTTTGATCCTCACTTCGTTTCAGGTCAGACACACTTATTGATGTAGTGTGCCCCCCTCCCCAAAGCAGTGTCCACTACTGCCTATCTCTTTCTTATAGTATTATGGTAAATGTTCAGGGTCTGCTTATGAGTGAGAACAAACGGTTTCTTTGAAAGATCACTCAGTATTAAAGACTCTAAATCCATCCAAGTTGTTGTGAAGTCCATAATTTTGTCCTTCTTTATGGCTGTGTAATGTTCCATCGTGTATATATATATATTTTTTAATCAGTATTTTTTATTATGCTTTTGTGGGGTACAGTTAAGGGTTAGGTGTACAATTACGTTTCATTC
>NW_007252453.1:99949-101469 GCF_000164805.1 Carlito syrichta | reverse complement strand
CCCCCCCATTAGTTTCCCAGTACCGTCAGTCATTTTCTTATATTACATTGGATGTTCAAGGTCCATTATATGAGTGAGAACATGATATTCTGATCTTTGTTTCTGTGAGAGTTCACTCAGTATTATAGACTCTAGTTCCATGCAGGTTGCTGCGAAATTCATGATTTTGTTCTTTTTTATGGCTGCATTGTATTCCATCGTGTATATATACCACATTTTTTAAATCTAGTCTTCTTTTGATGGGCAGCATGGATGTTTCCAGGTTCTTGCTATTGTGAACAATGCTGCGATAAACATATGTGTGTAGGTATCTTTTTTATAGAGTGATTTATGTTCTTCAGGGTATATTCCCAGTAGGGGGATTGCAGGGTCATATGGAAGGTCAATTTTTAGAGCTTTTAGGAATCGCCACACTGCTTTCCACAGAGGTTGCACTAGTTTACACTCCCACCAACAGTGTAGAAGTGTTCCCTTTTCACCACACCCTCTCCAGCAGCTGTTATTTTTTGAGTTGTTGATAATTGCCATTCTGACTGGAATTAGGTGGTATCTCGGTGTGGTTTTGATTTGCATCTCCCTGATGATTAGTGAGGTTGAGCATTTATTCATGTGTTTGTTGGTTTCTCGAATGTCTTCTTTTGTGAAGTGTCTGTTCATATCTTTTACCCATTTTATAATGGGGTTATTTGTTTTCTTCTTTTCAGTACCTTTCAGTTCCTTGTAGCCAGGATGTTAAGCCTTTTTCAGACCTAGAGTTGGCAAATATTTTTTCCCAGTCTGTAGGCTGTCTCCCTGCTCTCTTAATGGTTTCATTGGCTTTGCAGAAGCTTGTCAGTTTAATAAGGTCCCATTTGTCTATCTTCTCTCTTAAGTCCTGTGGGTTTCGGGTTTTATACAGGAATTGGAAGCCAGTTCCGATTTCGATGAGAGTATTTCCTTCCTTTTCTAAGGTTCTTATGGATTCAGGTTCTACATTTAGGTCTCTGATCCATTTGGAGTTAACCTTTGTGCATGGGGATAGATAGGGGTCCTGTTTCAATCTTCTGCATGTGGTCAGCCAGTTTTCCCAGCACCATTTACTGAATAGGTTCTCCTCTCCCCATTGGTAGATGGTGGGGGCTTTGTCGAAGATGAGTTGGTTGAGGAATTGAGGTTTTGCTTCTGGAATCTCAATTCTGTTCCATTGATCTATATGCCTGTTCCTGTACCAATACCAAGTTGTTTTGATGATTGTAGCTTTATAGTAAAGTTTGAAATCTGGTATTGTGATACCACCTGCTTTGTTTTTTTTGCTGAGGATTGTTCTGGCTATTCTTGGACGTTTGTGTTTCCATATGAATTCCTGTGTTGTTTTTTCTAGGTCTGAGAAGAATGTTGTTGGTAATTTAATGGGTATTGCATTGAATTTGTAGAATGCCTTAGGTAAGATGGACATCTTCACAATGTTGTTTCTTCTGATCCATGAGCATGGGATATTTTTCCACTTGTTCGTGTCAGCTTTGATTTCTTTGAGCAGTGTC
>NW_007252453.1:70138-98966 GCF_000164805.1 Carlito syrichta | reverse complement strand
ATCTTTACCTGGCTTGGGTATCAATGTGATGTTGGCTTCATAGAATGATTTGGGGAGAGTTTCATGTTTTTCAATCGCCTGAAATACCTTCAGTAGGATTGGTATCAGCTCCTCCTTGAATGTCTTGTAGAATTCTGCTGGAAAGCCATCTGAACCAAGGCTTTTTTTTGTAGGAAGTTTTCTTATTATGTAGTCGATTTCCTTCATTGTTATTGGTCTATTTAAGGTCTCAATTTCTTCTTGTTCCAACCTAGGTAGGTTGTGTGATGTCAGAAAGTCTTCCATTTCCTTAAGGTTTTCAAGTTTGTTTCCATACAAGTGTACGTAGTAGTCTCTAATGATCTTTTGTATTTCTTCAGGGTCAGATGTGACTTCATCTTTTGTGTTTCTGATTATGCTCATTTGGTTTTTTCTCGTTTATTCTTGGTCAGTCTAGCTAGGGGACCATCAATCTTGTTTACCCTTTCGAAGAACCAGCTTTTTGTTTCATTGATTTTTTGTATTATCTTTTTGTGTTCTATGTCCTGGATTTGGGCTTTTATTTTGGTGATCTGGATTCTTCTGCTCAAGTTAGGGTTTTTGTGGTCTTGCTTTTCCAGGTTCTTTAGGTGGCTTGTTAGGTTGTGAATTTCTGTTCCTTCCATTTTCTTCATGTGTGTTTGTAGGGATATAAATTCCCCTCTTACTACAGGTTTCAGAGCATCCCAGAGATTTTGGTAATATGTTTCTTCATTTTCATTTGTTTCCAGGTATCTTTTGATCCCTGTTTTGATTTCATCGTTGACCCAGGAGTTGTTTAGCATCATGCTGTTTAGTGTCCATGTCTTTGTGGGTTTTGGGGGGACTTTGTTGGTGTCAATGTTTATTTTTATTCCACTGTGGTCCGAGAAGGTGTTTGGTAGAATTTCGGTCCTTTTAAATTTGCTTATGCTTGATTATGACCGAGTATGTGGTTGATCTTAGAATATGTTCCATGTGGTGATGAGTAGAATGTGTATTCTGTGGTCTTTGGATGGAGTGTTCTATAGGTATCAATTAAGTCCATTTGGTTCAAAGTCACATTGAGGTTCCGGATCTCCTTGCTGATTTTTTGTCCTGATAATCTGTCTAGGGTTGTGAGTAGGGTATTAAAGTCCCCAGTTATGATCGTGTTAGAGTCATTATCTTTCTTTAGTTTCCCAAGAGGTTGCTTTATGAAAGTTGGCGCCCCTATGTTGGGTGCATATATGTGTATGATAGATATTTCTTTTTTATGGATTGAGCCTTTTATCATTATGTAGTGGCCTTCTGTATCTTTTTTGATTTTTAATAGTTTGAAGGGTATTTTGTCTGAAATTAAGATGGCTACTCCTCCTTTCTTTGGTATTCCATTCGCCTGGAAGTTTGTTTCCCATCCTCTTACTTTGAGTCTGTGGGTGTCCTTTCTAGTGAGGTGAGTCTCTTGAAGGCAATAGATTGTTGCCTGATGATATTTTATCCATTTTGCCATTCTATGTCTTTTCAGTGGTGCATTTATTCCGTTCACATTTAGGCTAATAAATGAAATTCAAGAGTTGATCCCTGTGATAAGGGTCTTACAGAGTTGTTCCTTTTTATTTGTTGTCTTTCTTTGGGTTTTGGAGTTGGTCCATGTGTGTTTTTAATCTTTTGCCTGTACTCTTGTGAAGAATGCTGTTGTTCTTTTTTCTTTTTCTTCTGTGTTCAGTACTTTCTTAAGTGTTTCTTGTAGAGGTGGTCTGGTGGCGGCGTAGGTTCTTAGGGATTGGATATCTGGAAAAGATTTCAATTCTCCCTCACTAATGAAGCTTAGTTTGGCTGGGTAGGTTATTCTTGGTTGAAATTGTTTCTCTTTTAGAACTTTGAAGATAGGGCTCCAGGCTCTCCTGGCCTGAAGCGTTTCTGTGGATAAATCTGCTGCTATTCTAATTGGTTTTCCGTGGTAGGTAGTCTGGCCTTTTTCTCTTGCTGCCTTTTGGATTTTTCCTTTCATACCTACTTTGTTTAGGCGAATTATTTTGTGTCTGGGAGTTGGTCTTCTCGTTTGTTGTCTTGCAGGGGTTCTCTGAATATCTTGTGTTTGAATTTTTTCATCCTTAGTGAGATGAGGGAAGTTTTCTTGAATAATTTCATGAAATGTTTGTTCCAGTGTGGCTTCTGTTTCTGTTTCTTCCTCAGGAAGCCCAATTATTCTTATGTTTGGTCTCTTGAAGTGGTCATTCATCTCTTGCAGGTTTTGTTGTGTTTTTTTGAGCTTCTTTTCTATGCTTTTGACTGTTTGGGTTAGTTCTGTGTTTTGGTCTTCGAGCTCTGAGATTCTTTCTTCTGCCTGGCTGATTCTGCTTTCCATGCTTATTAGTCTATTTTTCATTTCCATCACAGTATTCTTTACAGCTGTTATTTCTGACAACAGCTCCTTCCTATTTTCCTCTTTTCTCTCCTCAATTTTTTAAAATTCTATCCATTAATGTCTTGGTGTCTTGGTTTCTTGCATGTAGTCAGTCATTCTGGGGACTCTTCATTTTCTGTGTTCCAGAATCTGTTTTCTCATTGTCTGATCTAGGAGTCTGTTTAAGACCTATATTCTTTTTTTGGCTTTTCTTCATTTGTGCGGTTTTTCCCCCTCCCTACTTTTTCCTTCCCTCCACTTCACCGTCTTCTTTAATTCTGTTATTCAGGGGTAAAGGGATTGGTTTTACTTCTGTTTGTTCAATCTCCTATTCTTTATGTACGTCCTCTTACTTTGTTCAATTCTGAAGGTGCACTGTAGGTTGGAGGTGGTCCTTTTTGCAGTTTTGAGATGTACTTAAGGGGAGAGCTGTGATTCAACATCTGTCTGCAGGTCCTGGTATTCGCTGACAGGCGTGTGGATAATGTGGAACCCACTTCCCACTGCCCTGGAATCTGTCCATGCAGTGGGGCTGTAGGTTTTCTCCCTGAAATAAAATTTGGTTAGCAGAGCGGAGAGAATGGAGCAGATCGTGGGTTGAATAGGGGAGTGGAGTTATAGAGGAGTAAGGGGTAAACAAACGAGTGTGCCAACAAATAGAGAGAGAGTGGCCTATACTGAAATAGATAAAAACAATAGACCACAGCTACAGTCGAACCAACTTTCATACAAAAAAAATAAAACATGTGATGCTAACATACCAGCTATCCAACCACCTTATTAGTGTGTTGTTCCTCTATACAAAGACATGGTTTACAGACAGAAGAAAAGAAAAGAAAAGGAAAAGGAAAAGAGAAAAAAGGGAACAATACAGTAGGAATAGAATTAAGTCATTAAACTAATAGAATCAATGAAGCACACTCTGAGACATTTTGTTTAAGTCCAATGTCCTTTCAGGTCTGATTTCTAGTTTTCTTTTCAAGCTGGTAAATTACTTTGCAGTTAGGGTCAGTTCCCCTGATGTGCTGTGAAGGACAGTTCAGATTAACCTCGGTTCAGAAGTTTGGTCTATGTCTTTATCAAGCTTGTTTCTCCCGTTTTGGTGTTGTTACCTTGAATCGCCAGCAGGTGGTGCTATCTCATCTGCTCGCCCCAGAGGGGCTGGGCCGGACAGGAACAAGATGGCTGCCTGCCTCCCAGCAGGCAACAGGATCACCATGCTGGGTGGGCAGGACAGTCTTGGACGCAGGAGCGCTGGCAGCGATCCCAGCAGATCTTCCCTGAAGTGGTTTGGTTTGGATCTCCTTGGGCCGGGTTGTGATGAGCTACCCATCCCAGAGGCTGCGGCGGCGGCGGCGGCGACGGGAGCGCCGGTGGGGGGAGGGGCTGCGGCGGCGGTGGGACAGTGCAATGCAGTAATACTGTCCAGTTGTTTTGATGTTCCAGCAGTGGCGATGGCCGAGCTCTGTCTACAGAGCAGGCTGCAATGCTGGGGTCCCCATCCCCCCGGGGCGAGAGTCAGAGACCCACTGCAGATCTCCCTTGCAGAGGGCTTCAGACGCCGGGTTGCCCAGTCGCCATCTTGCCGCACCTCCTCTCCTCAATTTTTGAAATTTTCTCTATTAATGTCTTGATGTCTGGCTTGTTGCATGTCACCAGTTATTCTGGGGGCTGTTCGTTTTTTGTGTTTCGAAGTTTGTTTTTTCAGTGTCTGACCTCACAGGGGTTTGTGTGAGACTATATTCTTCTTTTGGCTCTTCTTCATTTTTGCAGATTTTTCCTCCCTACTTTTTCCTTCCCTCCACTTCCCCATCTTGTTTTAATTCTGTTATTCAGGGGTGGAGGGGTTTCTTTTACTTCTCTTTGTTCTATCTCCTATTCTTCCTAAGGTATTTCTTCTTGCTTTGTCCAATTCTGGAGTTGTACTGTACATTGAGGGCAGTCCTTTTTGCAGTTTAGAGTTTTAATTAAGGGTGTGAACTGTGATTCAAAATCTCTCTGCAGATCCCAGTATCCGTCAACAGGTGTATGGGTAGTGAAACCCACTTCTCACTTCCTCAGAATCTGTCCATGCAGTGGTGTTGTATGTTTGCTCCCTGAAAGCAATATGTGGTTAACAGAGGGAAGAGCATGGAGCAGGCGTTGGGGGGCAGAAGCGTGTGGAGACAGAGAAGAGTAAGCGGGAAACAGATGAGTGTACCGACTAGCAAGTGAAAAGAGACACAAACACTGAACAAATAAAAATGAAAACACTAATCATGACTAAAAACTAACCAACAACCATATAAAAAACTAAAACATACAATGATGCTAATATACAAGCTAACCAACTTCCTATTGTTTGCTATTCCTCTATACAACAATGGTGTGTACAGAGAAATAAGAAAAAAAAAAGAAAAGAAATAGATTAAAGTCAGTAAACTAACAGAACCAACTGAGTGCACTCTGAGACTTTTCCTTTAAGTCCAACATTCAGTGTCCTTTCACCTCTGGTTTCTAGCTATCTTTGCTGACTGTAGAATTGTTCACAGTTAGGGTCAGTTGACTCTGACCTGCTGTGAAGAACAGTTGAGATATGGGCTCCCTGCCCAGTCTATTACTGAGATCTGGCCTTGTGTATTTATCAAGGGAGAAGAGCATCTGTCATTCCCGTTTTGATATCATTACCTTGGATTCCCAGCTGGTGGTGCTATTGCACCACTCCAATAGTCCTTTATCTGCAACTGCTGAAGCCTGCAGTTCAGAGGTCGCCCAGGAAGGGAGGGAGCCAGTGACGGGATTCACAGCAACTGGGCCACCTCCCTGTACATGGGGAGAGCTCCACAAGCCTAACTCTGGGCTCTGGGCCTGTCATGGTAGTGCAGTGTGTGGTGATCTCAGTAGATCCTGCTTGTGGGGCTTCACAGTCTGAAGTTGGGGTCTCCTCAGGCATGGGAGGGAAATGACTGCAACAGTGGCATCTGTGGCTGAGGCAGCAGCCCAGACCACTATGATGTTTGAGCAGTGGCAGTAGTGGTGGCTGAGCTCCCTGTGAAGAGCAGGCTGCCAAAGAAGGGAGCTACAGCCTGTGGGATAGAGCTAGGGTCTTTATGAGTTCTCTTTCGCAGAGGGGTCTCACAGACCATGCTGTCCTGTCACCATCTAGCCGGAAGTTCCACAAAATATTATTTATATAATGGTTTCCAATAGCTTTTTAATGTTTGAAATTGCTAAGTCCTAATTATAATCCTTTACTGGAAAGAAAAAATAAAATTTGAATGGTGAAAAACATATAAAGGGAATATTTACAAATATTGTCTATATTTTTATTAGCTTATCATCAGTATTTAACATTATTTTGTAGCATGAAATATTCCATCATGAAATATTAGTTACTTAAATGAAAAAAATTGAATAAACCAATAGCTTTTAAGTATTACTATTAAAGAAAATATACTTCATACTTCACAAATTTTACTTAGAAAACACTTAATACAGTATCAGCATTGTGCTTAATTTAATTGAATTATTATCTATCATCAGATTTAAGATTTTGTAGAATTATGTTTTCATTATTTCACTGAAAATCTGAAAAGCAGATAAAACTTAGTTCATAAAAGAACTATAAATGTTGCTATATGTGTTTATTTGATTAAATATCCATTCCAGTATTTTCCCTTTGTTTATAAAAGTAATTTGCCAATGGTAGATAGAAGTTCAATATACTAATTCAATTTTATTTCTACATATTATCAACAAGCAAAAAAATTACACCATATTGTTTTCTATAAGAGTAGAATACAGAGTGATAATTACCATGTCATCTCACTCACATGTGGAATACAGAGAAGTTGATCTCATAGAATTAGCGGAGAATAACAATTAACAGAGCCTAGAGAGGAGCATAGTAGATAGAAGACATTAGTAAATGAGTACAATGTTACATTAGGAGGAACAATCCTGGTGTTATCTTGCACAGTAGGATAACTGTGGCTAATGACTATATTGTCTATTTCAAAATAGTCATAAGATTAATTCTTTTTTAGTCCAAGTCTTACTCTGTTGCCCAGGCTGGAGTACTGTAGTACTCATGGCCACTGCAGCCTCTATCTTCTGGGCTCAGGAGATTCTCCTGCCTCAGCCTTTTAAGTATCTAGAACTACAGGCATGTTCCACCATGTCCACCTAATTTTTGTTTATTTATTGTAGAGATGAGGTCTTGCCACATTGCCCAGGCTGGTCTTGAACACGTGGGCTCAGGCAATCCTCTCACCTCCCCCTCCCAAACTGCTGGGATTACAGGTATGAGCCACTGTGCTTGGAAAGATTAAATTTTGGATGTTCTAACCACAAAGAAATAATAAATGCTTGAATGATATATATGCAAATATCTTGATTTGATTATTATATAATGAATAAGTGTATTAAAACATCACACTGTACCCCATTAATGTGTACAATGGTTTTGTGTCAATGAAAAACAAAATGATAAATAATAAAAACTTACAAATACTTAGGAATAAAGTATCATGGAGGTCAGGAAGATGGCGATCAAGCCAGTTGGACCATGTGAGCTTCTGTGTGAGTGAGTACATGGAAAATTTTGTGTAGGTGTTGGTGAGTAAGTGGGCATGTGAGTGACTGACTGAGTGAGAGGTAGGGAGCTGGTGGCCAGGGCTCTCCTGGTGCATCGGCTGTTGTCATAGCATCTAGATTTGGACCCTAGCGATTCCTGGAACACAGAAGCCAAGTGCCATTTTCTTTTTCTTTCTTTCTTTTTCTTTTTAAATCAATAAACTCTCCCTGGGAAGAAAATGCTGGGAGAGACTGTCTAAGTGGGACTAGTGAATGGGTGGCCAGGCCCCTGGTGCAACAGCTGGTGCTGCAGCTTCTCTGCATTGTCCCTGGCTCTTTCTAGGTTGCAAAAGTGGAGTGCCATTGTTTTTTATAAAATGGATAGAAGTTTTCATTTGAATAAACATTGGGGAGAAACTATCACCCCAGACTCTCCCTCATCATTGAAGCAGGAGAGACACTGCCACCTCCAGGCTTTGTCTCACCATTCCACCACCTGGCAGGGTACTGGCAGGAGCTGCAGAAGGAATACAGAGGCAAGTTCCCATGGAAGAGGACAAGAGAGGTGCCACCATCTTAAAGGTGGGGCAGGAAATTGCTCCAACTTGTTCATCATGGAGAAACAGACCCAATCTCTGTGACTCATGGATCAACTACTCAGGGATTGATTATGGCCCAGAGGAAATATCCTGAGAGCCTAAACTTCAAGGAACCTGATGAGTGCTGGGTTCCAGGCAACCCATTCCCCACCTTTATATAGCCCTGGGACAAATGATGTGGCCAGAAAAGGAAGAGGAAGAACTCCAAAGGGGTCAATGCACCCCTACCCCTACTTTATTTGAATTTCATATACTATGAGAGACAGCAAAGCTTCCCATTCACCATCCTATTTCAAAATAGAATAGGAAAGAATAAAGGAATGAGCAAACCTCAGAAGGGAGAGCCTCTCCAACTGACACTGAATAACAGAACTAAACAAGAAAACAAGAGATCTGTAGCAAATGAGAAAGAACCAAAGGAAGACTTCAGGAAATTTCAAGTGTACCAAAGACTGAAGTCCTGAAAAATCAGAACTTGGTGCCCAAACAATGGAAGTTACCAATGCCTGGCCTCAGAATATGACAGAGATTAGGGAATGGATGGAAATAGTGAGTAAGACTCAAGAAAGACAAGATCCTACACTGAAATAACTTGTAATAGAGATTTTGGAAATACAAAATTTCATCCAGGGAATAAATAACAGGATGATAAGCATGGAAAGCAAAATTAAACTAGCTGAGAAATAATCTCAGAACTTGATGACCAGAATATGGAATTAGCTCTATCTGTAAAAAACATAGAAATAAGACTCAGAAAGAAAGAACCAAGCCTACAAGAGATGTGTGATTATATCAAGAGGCCAAACCTATGCGTGATTCTTATCCCAGAAGAGGAAAGGGAAATGGAGAACAACTTGGAGCAGGTATTCCAGGAGGTAATCTGTTGGGAGCCAACATCTATAGCTACGTGGCTGAGGCCTGTAAAGGCCCATCTGGAAGATCACCTCTGACATAAGATATCAGTTATACCTATAATATTGGCGTGTGATTAGTGACCAGTGTGCATACATGGCAGTAAAACTTATAAGTAAATATCAATATGCCTGATGGAAAGTGCACAGCAGAATTATTTTTCTCTGTCTTTCTAAGTTTTACTTCTTTCTAGATATTTTAAAACTTCTATTTCCTGGTAGACTGGGTAGTCAGCTCTTGTTCCCGAAAGCAGTCTCCCCTAGGGTTAAATTAGAAACTAAATAGTTTTGTCGCCCTGCCCCTAGCCAGGCAGAACGTTTTCTTTTGTTTCGTTAATTACCGAAACTCTGTCTGCTTCAGCCCATGGCCGCCATCATGGCGGCCATGCATTTCCTTGTTCAAGAGTGTGACAGCTACTATTTGATTTTTAGAGTAGACTTGTTAGGATAAAATATATACATATACACTCATAGTTGCATAAATTTATGCTTGCTGTTTTGTTTCCTTTTGCTACATTATTCAAATATAATAGTTACTATAAAATTTATAAAAAAATTAATGATAAAGTATTAGCGTAATAAGATATAGCATAGTATTAAAGTCCAATCACTAGATCATATAAAAATTAAAGTTTAGACATATGAAACTCATATGAATTATAGTAAAGTTTGGTAGTTTAAGAATAAGTTTTAACTGAGTTATAAGGCATTACATTAAATCGTAATTGGATAATAGTATAACTAACAGCTAAGTCATTTAAGTAAACTTATAGATTATAGTATAGTGTTAAGTTGATAATATTAATCGTTAAAAATATTAGGAGTCAGTAAACTTAGAGTTAACTTAGAAAGTTTTTGTATTAATCAGGGTTTAGAACAAAGAGTATAATATGAATGATTCATTGAACATTATGGAAAACACTTTGAACGATCTGTATTGAAGTTGTGCACCTGTGACCTTAATGTGAGTTTTGTGAAGCATGACAGGCAGCATGGAATTTGAATTGTTTGCTTGGAACTTGCAAATCTCATGATGGTCTTGTGATGCATAGTTTGTAAACCACGGAACTTGTACGCCCCCAGCAAGTGATTATCACACTGCTGGAGGGTATAGAAAATGGTATATAAATTAGAAGGAGTCCGAATAAAATTTGGCTTCAGTCCTGATCACTGTTCCCAGAAGAACTGCCTCCGAGTGGTCTCTTCTCGCCGTCCAGATTCTCCAGTGCGGGTCCTAACCCTTCCCTCCAAGGTCGGAGTGGGTCTCTGACAGTAATCCAAGAAAACTTTCCCCATCTCACCAGTGATGTGACCAGCCAAGCACAAGAGATACAGTGAAATCCCACAAGACATCAAATGAGAAGTAGACACAAAAGAAAAAATCATAAAAGCAGCAAGAGAGAAAGATCAGACTACCTATTGGGGAAAACTAATCAGAATAGCAGCAGACCTATTGGCAGAAAAACTACAAGCAAGAAGGGACTGGAGCCCTATATTCAAGGTCCTCAAATATAAACAATTTATTATTATATTTTTATGATCAATATTTTTTATTATGATATTGTGGGATACAGTTAAGCGTTAGGTATACAAGTACATTTTGTTCAGGCACCCTTGTTGATTAGAGGTGTTTCCCCATCCCCAGACAGATATTTACTACCGTTAATCCCCTTGCCCCCCCCATAGTTTCCCACTACTGTCAGTCATTTTCTTATAGTATTACATTGTATGTTCAAGGTACACTATATGAGTGAGAACATGTGATACACGGATCTTTGTTTCTGTGAGAGTTCACTCAGTATTATAGACTCAGTTCCATCCAGGTTGCTGCGAATTTCATGATTTTGTGTGTTTTTTTATGGCTGCGTAGTATTCCATCGTGTATATGTACAACTGTTTAAAAACCAGTTCTCTTTTGATAGGCAGCATGGTTGCTTCCAGGTTCTTGCTATTGTGAACAGTTCTGCGATAAACATACGTGTGCAGGTATCTTTTATATAGAGTGATTTGAGTTCTTCAGGATATCTTTCCAGTAGGGGGATTGCAGGGTCATATGGGAGGTTGATATTTAGAGCTTTTAGGAATTACCACACTGCTTTCTACAGAGGTTGCACTAGTTTACATTCCCACCAACAGTGTAGAAGTGTTCCCTTTCACCATACCCTCTCCAGCAGCTGTTACTTTTTGAGTTGTTGGTAATTGCTATTCTGACAGGAGTTAGGTGGTATCTCAGTGTGGTTTTGATTTGCATCTCCCTGATGATTAGTGAGGTTGAACATTTCTTCATGTGTGTGTTGGCTGCTCGGATGTCTTCCTTTGTGAAGTGTCTGTTCATATCTTTTGCCCATTTTCTAATGGGGTTGTTTGTTTTTTTCTTTTCAGCACATTTGAGTTCCTTGCAGATCCAAGATGTTAAGCCTTTGTCAGACCTGGTGCTGGCAAATACTTTTTCCAAGTCTGTAGGTTGTCTCCCTGCTGTCTTGATGGTTTCTTTGGCTTTGCAGAAGCCTGTCAGTTTAATAAGGTCCCACTTGTCTATCTTCTCTCTTATGGTCTGTAGGTTTTGGGTTTTGTTCAGGAATTTGATGCCAGTTCCGATATACATGAAGGTATGTCCTTCATTTTCTAAGGTTCTTATGGTTTGAGGTTTTACATTTAGGTTTCTGATCCATTTGGGGTTAATTTTTGTGAATCGGAATAGATAGGGGTCCTGTTTCAATTTTCTGCATGTGGTCAGCCAGTTTCCCAGCACCATTTAATGAATAGGTTCTCCTCTCCCCATTGGTAGGTGGTTGAGGCTTTGTTGAAGATAAGTTGACTGAGAAATTGAGATTTTGCTTCTGGAATCTCAATTCTATTCCATTGATCTACATGCCTGTTCCTATACCAATACCAAGCTGTTTTAATGATTGTAAAGTTTGAAGTCTGGTAATATGATACCACCTGCTTTGTTTTTTTTTTGCTGAGGATTGTTCTGGCTATCCTTGGTCATTTGTGTTTCCATATGAATTCCTGTGTTATTTATTCTAGGTCTGAGAAGAATGTTGTTGGTAATTTGATGGGTATTGCATTGAATTTGTAGATTGCCTTAGGTAAGATGAACATCTTCACAATGTTGATTCTTCCAATCCATGAGCATGGGATATTTTCCACTTTTTGTGTCATCTTTGATTTCTTTGAGCAGTGTTTTGTAGTATTCATTGTAAAGGTCTTTCACGTCTCTAATTAGAAAGATACCAAGGTATTTCATTTACTTGTGGCTATTGTGAATGGAATTGTGGTTTTTTGGGGGTTTCTGTTTGTTTATTATTGGTGTAAAGAAATGCGATTGTCTTTTGCACATTTATTTTGTATCCTGAGACTTTGCCAAAGGCCTTTATCAGTGTAAGAAGGTTTTTGACAGATTTTCTTGTGTTTTCAAGGTACACAATTATTTCGTTTGCAAAGAGATAACTTGACTTCCTATTTTCCTATTTGGATACCCCTGATTGCCTTCTTTTCTCTCATTGTTTGAGCCAGGACCTCCAATACTATGTTGAATAGGAGGGGTGAGAGTGGGCATCATTGCCTTGTTCCAGTTTTCAGGGTAAATGGTTCCAATTTTTGTCTGTTTAGGAGTATGGTGGCTGTGGGTTTCTCGTAGGTGACTTTTACTATTTTGAGGTATGGTCCCTGCATGCCTAGATGTTTGAGTGTTTTTATCAAGAAGGGGTGCTGGATTTTATTAAAAGCTCTTTCTGCATCTAATGATATAATCATGTGGTTTTTGTTTTGACATCTGTTGATGTATTTAATTACATTTATGGTTTTACAAGTGTTGAACGAGCCTTGCTTCCCAGGTATGAAGCCTACTTGGTCATGATGGATGATTTTTGAAATGTATTTTTGTATCTGGTTTGCTAGGATCTTGCTGAGAATTTTAGCATCTATGTTCATCAAAGATATTGGCCTGTAGTTCTCTCTGTTGAATCTTTACCTGGTTTGGGAATCAATGTGATGTTGGCTTCGTAAAATGATTTGGGGAGAGTTCCATCATTTTCAATCACCTGGAATACTTTCAATAGGATTGGTATCAGCTCCTCCTTAAATGTCTTGTAGAATTCTGCTGGAATTCTGCACCGTGGCTTTTTTTTTGTAGGTAGTTTTCTTATTCCGTAGTCGATTTCCTTGATTGTTATTGGTCTGTTTAGGGTCTCATTTTCTTCTTGTTTGAACCTAGGTAGGTTTTGTGATGTCAGAAAGTCCTCCATTTCCTTAAGGTTTTCAAGTTTGTTTCCATACAAGTGTACGTAGTAGTCTCTAATGATCTTTTTTTATTTCTTCAGGGTCAGATGTGACTTCATGTTTTGTGTTTCTGATTGTGCTTATTTGGGTTTTTCTCTTATTTTTCTTTGTCAGTCTACCTAGGGGACCATCAGTCTTGTTTAACCTTTCGAAGAACCAGCCTTTTGTTTCATTGATTTTTTTGTATTATCTTTTTGTCTTCTCTGTCCTGGATTTGGGCTTTTATTTTGGTGATCTGGATTCTTCTGCTGTAATTAGGGTTTTTGTTGTCTTGCTTTTGCAGCTTCCTTAGGTGGCTTGTTAGGCTGTTAATTTGTGTTCTTTCCATTTTCTTCATGTATGTTTGCAGGGATATAAATTCCCCTGTTACTACAACTTTTGAGGCATCCTAGAGGTTTTGGTAGGAAGTTTCTTCATTTTAATTTGTTTCTAAGTATTTTTTGAACTCTGTTTTGATTTCATCATTGACCCAGGAGTTGTTTAGCATCATGCTGTTTAGTGTCTATATATTTGTGGGTTTTGGGACGATCTTGTTGTTGTTAATGTTTATTTTTATTCCACTGTGGTCCGAGAAGATGCATGGTAGAATTTCTGTCCTTTAAAATTTGCTTATGCTTGATTTATGTCCAATTGTGTGGTCGATCTTAGAATACGTTCCATGCGGTGATGAGTAGAATGTGTATTCTGTGGTCTTGGATGGAATGTTTTGTGGGTATCAATTAAGTCCATTTGGTCCAGAGTCACATTGAGGTTCCGGACCTCCTTGCTGATTTTTTGTCCTAATGATTTTTTGTCTAGGGCTGTGAGTAGGGTACTAAAGTCCCCAGTTATGATGGTGTAGAGTCAATATCTTTCTTTTATTTTCCTAGATGTTGCTTCATGAAAGTTGGCGCTCCTATGTTGGGTGCATATATGTTTAGGATTGGTATTTCTTGTTGATTGAGTGAACTTTTTATCATTATGTAGTGGTTTTCTGTATCATTTAAAATTTTTAATTGCTTAAATGGTATTTTTTCTGAAATACAATTGCGACTCTCCTATCGTTTGTGTTCCATTTGCCTGAAAATTTGTTTCCCATCCTTTTACTTTGAGTCTGTGCATGTCCTGTCTAGTGAGATTGCTCTTTTGAAGGCAGTATATTGTTGTCTGGTGATATTTTATCCATTTTGCCATTCTTTGTCTTTTCAGTGGTGCATTCACATTCAGGCTATTTATTGAAATGTGAGAGTTCATCCCTATCATAGAGTTCTTATAGAGTTGTTGTTCTTCCACTTCGTTTTTTGTCTTTCTTTTGGTTTTGAGGTTGGTTCATGTATATTTTATTCTTTTTCTTGTTCTCTTGTGAAGAACGTTGTTCTTTTTTCCTTTTCTTCTCTGTTTATTACTTTATTTGTTTTATGTAGAGGTTGTTTGGTGGCAGCACAAGTTCTTAGGGATTGGATATCTGGGAAAGATTTTAATTCTCCCTCGCTGATGAAACTTAGCTTGACTGGGTAGGTTATTCTTGTTTGAAAATGTTTATCTTTTAGGACTTTGAAGATAGGGCTCCAAGCTTTCCTAGCCTGCAGGGTTTCTGTAGATAAATCTACTGCTATTCTAATTGGTCTTCCATGATAGGTGATCTGGCCTTTTTCTCTTGCTGCCTTTAGAATTTTTTTTATGCCTACTTTGTTTAGCCGAATTGTTATGTGTGTTGGAGTTGGTCTTCTCATTTGTTGTCTTGCAGGGATTCTCTGAATCTCTTGTGTTTGAATTTTTGCATCATTGATTAGATAATGGAAGTTTTCTTGAATGATCTCATGGAAAGTTTGTTCCAGTGTGTTCTCTGTCTGTCTTTCTGCCTCAGGAAGGTCCATTACTCTTAGGTTAGGTCTCTTGAAGTAATCGCTCATCTCTTGAAGGTTTTGTTCTGTCGTTTGAGCTTATTTTCTGTGTTTTTAATAGTTTGGGTTAGTTCTATATTTTGGTCCTCAAGCTCTGAGATTCTTTCTTCTGCTTGGGTAATTCTGCTTTCCATGCTTATCAGTTTGTCATTTATTTCATTCACAGCATTCTGTATTACTGGTATCTCAGATATCAGCTCCTTCTTAGTTTTTTCTTCTGTCTCCTCAATTCTTTTTAATCTCTTCATTATTGTCTTGTTATCTAGGTTTGTAGTTTGACACCCTTCATTCTGGGTGCTCCTCATTGTTTGCATTCCGAAGTCAGTTTTCTCAGTGTCTGCCCTCCCAGGGGTCTGGGAGAGACCCATACTCTTCTTTTGGTTTTTCTCCATTTGTGTAGATTTTTCTCTCTTTCGCCCTTTTCCTCCCCTTTTTTAATTCTGTTTTTGAGGAAAGGTGGTGTTCCCTTTGTTTTACTTTTGCAATATCCTATTCTTCCTTATTAGTGTCTTCTCCCTTTGTTCACTTTTGTGGTTCGAGTGGGGCTTCGCACTGTACTTTTTGCAGTTTTGAGGTTTAATTGAGGGGGGAGCTGTGGTTCTGAATGTATATGCTGATTCTAGCACCCACGAACAGGTATATGAGCACACTGGAACCCATTTCCCTCTTCCTTACAGTCTATCCATGCAGTAGTATGTGGGCTTGGTCCCTAGATTAAAAAGGGAGTATAAAAGATGAAAATAATGGAGGAAGGGGTGTCAATAGGAAGTTACAAAGAGAGAAAAGCGAGAGGATTAAACAGACATACATACCAAGTATCAGGTGAGGAAGAGACACAAGGCTGGAAAGAAGTGAAGAAAGAAATGTAAGAAAGATTCCCTAACGAATACTGATAGCTACACAGAGACAGACCAATAAAATCATGAGACAGTGTAAGTCAGAACGTAAACAACAAATTTGATCAAAACAAACAGTCAAAATGATAAAATCATAAGTCAAAATAAGAGATCAGACTAAAGACACTTGAGCCCTGATCTCTGGCCTCTCCCCTTAGTTTTACTCGCAGTTTGGATTTGACTGCCTGGGAGTTGCTTTTGTCTGATTCAGCATAGGGGTGGGGCTTTGTCTCCTGTTTATCAGTGTTACCTTAGGAACCAAGGTGGGGGTTGTTTATAGGTGGGTGGGGCAGTGGAGAATGGCTGAGGCAGATTCACTTTCTTAGATCCATTTCTCTCCGCTTGTCTGGGTCCCCACGCTTGGAGTCACATGCTGAGTGCCTCAGCCAGGGTGGGCCCAGAGCTCCAGAGTTCCAAAGCTCCAACGGGCAGATGCTGCGTGGTGAGAATGGCCCTGGGCCCCCCACAAGATACTTCAGCCAGGAATGGGATCGGTTTCTCTGAGGAGCAGGCGCCCAAAGCCTCCCTGAGTGACCAGTGGCTTCGTGCTGGGTACTGGGGGAGACGATGTAGCCAGGGCGTGATATGAGACCTGAGACTCCCACACAGGCGAGAGTCACATATGGTGGAACAGCCACAGCAGGGGGCCGCAATATCCGGCCCTGTGTGGGATTGAAGTTCCCCGGGCCTCAAACCAGTGTGCCTGGTGGTGGGCTGGGGGGTGGGGCAAGAAAAGTAAGAGTGTTTTTGGGAACTCATGTTTGGAGAATCTCACAAGTTCACCTATGCTGTCGCCATCTTACCAGAACGCCAAGATAAACAATTTCAACCAATAATTTCCTGTCCAGTCAAGCTCAGCTTCATCAGTGATAGAGAATTAAGATCCTTCCCAAACATTCAATCCCTGAGAGATTATGCAGTTTCCAAATCAGCTCTACAGGAGACACATAAAGAGGTATTGATCACAGAAAAAAGAAAGGAAAAAAAGAGAGAATGACCACACACTTCCCAAGAGAACAGAAGGGCACAGACTCAACAGAGAATACAACGCAACAAAAAACGGGAAAATACACACATACATTATCCCCAAAGCCAAAAGAAAATAAGCAAACAGAGAAAAAACCGTGTAAGAATCTCATAACAGTGATAAACAATCACATTTAAATAATCAGCCTGAATATGAATGCACTAAATGTACCACTGAAAGACACAGAATGGCAAACTGGATAAGAATCAATGACACAATTATTTGCTGAATCCAAGAGTGTCATCTCACTATGATGGGCACACACAGACACAGAATTAAAAGAAAATGAGTTTTCAGGCAAATAGATCACAAAAGAAGGCACGAGTTGTGATCTTAATATCAGACAAAACAACCTTTAAGCTATCAAAAATTTAAAAAGATGCTAAAGGACACTATATAATGATAAAAGGTTCAATCCATCAACAAGAAATTTCCATCCTAAACACATATGCAGTCAACATGGGAGCACCAGCATTTATAAAGCAAATATTAAGTAAACTAAAAAAAATATATTGACTCTAACACTATTAGAGTGTAGGGGACTTGAATACCCCACTGACAGCCCTAAATAGGTCATCAAGGCAAAAATCAACGAGAAGATCCAGAACCTAAACTTGACACTCGACCAAATGAACCTAAATGAAATGGAGGACTTTCTGACATCACACAACCTCCTCAGGTAGAAACAAGAAGACATTGAGACACTAAATAGACCAATAACAACCTACAAAATTGACTCTGTCATAAGAAAACTACCTACAAAAAAAGCTCTAGACTGGATGGCTTTCCAACAGAATTCTACAAAACATACAAGGCGTAGATGATGCCAATTCTGTTGAAAGTATTCCAGGCAATTGAGAAAGATGGAATTCTACCCAAATCATTTTATGGAACTAACATCACAGTGATATCCAAACTGGGTAAAGATCCTACAAAAAAAGAGAACCACAGGCAAATATCACTCATGAACATAGATGTAAAAATCCTCAACAAGATTCTAGCAAATCAGATCCCAAAAGATATCTCAAAAATCACCCACGATGACCAAGTCACCCTCATCCCTAGGATGCAGGGCTGGTTCAACTTTTGCGAGACCATTGTAAACACAAGAATCACACGATTATTTCATTATATGCAGAAAAGACTTATGATAAAATCCAGCATCACTTATTGATAAAAACTTTCAAACACCTAGGTATAGAAGGAAAATAACTCAAAATACTAAGTGCCATCTATAATAAACTCACAGTTAACATACTGCTAAACGAACAGAAACTGGAAACACTTCCCCTGAAAACTGGAACAGGACATGGCTGCCCACTCTTGTTCAATATTGTGTTGGAAGTCCTAGCTAGGGCAATTAGACAAGAGAAGGAAATAGGAGTATTCAAATAGGACAAGAGGAAGTCAAGTTATCCCTCTTTGCTGATGATATGATCCTATACCTTGAAAATCCTAGAGAATCTGTCAAAAACCTTCTTGTATTGATAAAGAACTTTGGCAAAGTCTCAGGGTACAAAATAAACGTGCAAAATACAGTTGCATTCCCATACAACAGCAATAAGCATGAGGGACCCCATATAAAAAGCACAATCCCATTCACAATAGCCACAAAAGAAAAATGGAAAAAACTCAGCATATTGCTAACCAGAGAAGTGAAAGACCTTTGCAATGAGAACTACAAATACTGCTCAAAGAAATCCAAGAAGACTCAAACAAATGGAAAATATTCCATGCTCATGGATAAGAAGAATCAACATTGTTAAGATGTCTGTTCTACCAAAGGCAATGTATAGATTCAAAGCAATAGCCATTAAGTTATCAACATCATTCTTTTCAGGCCTGGAAATGACAATACAGAAATTCTTATGGAAATATAAACGACCATGAATAGCCAAAACAATCCTTAGCAAAAGAAACAAAGCAGGAGATATCACACTTACAGACTTCAAACTTTACTATAAGACTATAGTACTAAAAATAGTCTAGTATTGGTACAAGAATAGGCACATAGACCAATGGAACAGGATAGAGATTCTGGAAGCAAAGCAATTTCTCAACCAACCCATCTTTGATGAAGTCTCCAACAACAACCACTGGAGAGAGAACCTATTCAGTAAATGGTGCTGGGGAAACTGGCTGACCACATGCAGAAGATTGAAACAGGACCCGTACCTGTCTCCATACAGAAAAATTAATGCTAAATGAATCAAAGGCCTAAACATAAAACGTCAAACTATAAGAATCTTAGAAAACAGTAGGAGACACCCTTATGGAAACTGGAACTGGCAACCAATTCCTATTCAGAACCCTAAAGGCCAATACCTTGAGAAATAAGATAGACAAGTGGGACCTCATCAAACTAACAAGCTTCTGCAAAGCAAAAGAAACCATCAAGAGAGCATACAGACAACAGAATGGGAAAAAATTTTTGTCAACTGTGTGTCTGACAAAGGCCTAATGTGTAGAAAGTATAAGGAACTCAGCCAAAAGGGAAAAAAAAGTCCCTTTAAAAAGTGGGCAAAAGATATGAATAGACACTTCTTGAAAGAAGATATACGGGCAGCCAACAGACACATGAAAATGTTCTCAGCCTCACTCATCATCAGAGAAATGCAAATCAAAACCACATGGGATACCACTTAACCCCAGTTAGAATGGCCATCATTAATAAAACAAACAACAACAGATGCTGGTAAGGATGTAGAGGAAAATGAACACGTCTACACTGCTGGTGGGAATGCAAACTAGGGCAACCTCTTTGGAAGACAGTGTGGCAATTTCTGAAGGAACTAGAAATTGACCTTCCATATGACCCAGCAAACTCCCTATTTGGAATATACCCGGAGGAACACAAATCATTTTACAAACATATACCTGCACATGCATGTTTGTTGTAGCTCTAATTACAATAGTAAAACCATGGAACCACGTTGCCCATCAAAGCTGGACTGGATTAAAAAATGTGGTACATATATACAATGGAATATTATGCAGCCATAAAGAAGGAAAAATATATGGACTTTGCAGCAACTTGCATGGATTTGGAGTCGATCATACTCAGTGATCTGTCACAGAAACAAATAATAGAGTGCCGTATGTTCTTACTCATAAGTGGAGTTTGAACAATTCTAATACTACAAGAAAGGAATTGGCCATAGTAGGAAAATGTCAGGGGAGGGGGATGGGATTGACTGTTGAGGGAAACTGCTAGGGGAGGGAGGTACATACCTTATCAATAAGGGTATTTGCATAATCAACACTTGTATACATAATCCTGAATTTTACCCCACAACTTTATAAGAAGAAAAAGAAATAAATATTACAATTCTAAAAATAGATGAGCACTGCACTGAAAACTACAAATAGTCTTTAAAGAAAGTAAAGATATTTAGAAATAGATATAGTCTTCATGAATTGGAAGAATCACTCTTATATAGTAGTCAGGTTTCTCAAAGTACCCTATACATTCAGTGATTGTAATCCAAGGAAGTACCTCAGTTATTTTTTCTTTGTTTTTCCTCTTTTTAAAAAATTTATGTGAAATTGACATAACCTAAAACTTAAAGTGAACAATTCATTGTTATTAGTGCATTCACAATATTGTGCAACCACTGCCTCTTTCTATTTTCAAAACATTTTTATTACTCTAGAAGGGAAACTTCATGTTCATTGAATAATTTCTCCCATTCTGTCTTTTGTCTTTTTTTTTTTGAGTTGGAGTCTCACTCTGTCACCCAGACTGGAGTGCAGTGGCCGCTCCCGGCCACCGTGGCCTCGACCTGCTGGGCTCTGGTGATCCTTCCACCTCAGCCTTCCAGGTAGCTGGAACTACAGGTGCGTGCTACCATGCCCAGCTAATTTTTGATTTATTGTAGAGATGAGGTCTCACCAAGTTGCCCAGGTGGGTCTCGAACCCGCGGGCTCAGGCCATCCACTCACCTCAGCCTCCCAAAGGTGCGGGATTACAGGCTGAGCCACCGAGCCTGGCTTGCCTTTTGTCTTTATAGGTTCACCTGTTCTGTGTATTTCACGTAAATTGACTTATAAAACATGTGCCTGTCTTTTTTATCTGTCTTATTTGCCTTATCACAATGTTTTCAAGTTTAATTCATGTTGTAGCCTGTATCAATAGTTCATTCCTTTTAATGGTAAAGCAATATTCCATTTTATGTATATACAAGAGTTTGTGTATTTATTCATACATTAATGAGCATTTGAGCTGTTTTCACCTTATTGGCTACTGTTAATTGTGCTGCTATGAACATGGGTGTACGTTATTTGAGTGCCTGCTTTCAATCCATATAAGTAGTTAGGAGGGTAGTTGCTGGGTTATATCCTAATTCTATGTTTAACTTTTTGTGGAGACACCAAACTGTTTTCCATAGAGATTGGACCCTTTTACATTCTCATTAGCAATGTTTGAGTGTTCCAGTTCCACTGTGTGGCTTGCCAATACATGTTATTTTTCATTTGGTTATTTTTTGTGGGTGTATGTGGAAAGTGATAAGAAATTCCAATATTGTGTGCAAATTCAATAATAGCTAAAGGAATCTGAAAGAAGAACAGTACTGAAGCATTTTTGCACCACAAAAGATCAAAATATGTTATAATGCTACAATAATTAGCAGTGTAATATTGTTGCAAGAGAGACAAATCAATTAGTAGGCAAGACTACAAAGTGTAAAAACAGATCCACTGTGGATTGTGATCTGATTTATCAAAATATGACCGCAATAATATGAGAAAAATATATTTTCAACAAATAATTCTTGGGTCAATAGGACATTCATATAGAAAAAAATGTATCTTGACCCCTTATGCTATATGCAAAAATAAATTGGAGCTTTAAAAATGAAAGATAAAATTATAAAATAGCTTTTAAAAATCTTTATGAGTTTTGTATAGGTAGATATTTATTGACAGAATCTTAAAAAGGGAAAAACCCATAAAATTAACCTGTCCTAACTATTGAACTATATTAATATAAAAAGTTTTTGTTTATTGAAATGAATCATTAAGAATGGTGCAATGGTAACTTACAGGTTTGAAGAAGATATTTGCAATGCAGTTATCTAAAAAGAATTCATGTCTAGAATATATAAAGAACTCCTGTAAACCAACAAGACAGATGACCCAATAGAAGAAATGAACAATAAGATTTGAGTATTAGAGAGAAGATAGCCAAATAGTCAATAGACATAGGAAAAGGAACTTACTTTCCTTCAAATGTATAAAGTATGAAATGTGATAATGTATAGAATGATTGATAGATAAGTGATTTTAAAATGTATAATAGAATGTTAATGATAATATTTATATTTATAAATATAATTGGATGCAAAGATTTTATTGTCAATTTTATTAAGCTTTTCTTGGTTTGAAAATCATTTTAATGGATATGTTAGGAAATAATCAAAACAGAATGAGTTTTTAATATGCACAAAACCAAGTGACTAAATTGAAAAAAAGAAAAGATCACGTTTTAGAGAGGATGTGAGGCTCTCATAGAGCACTAGTGAATGTACAAATTTGTATAACTTTGAAAAACAGCTTGGCAATTTCTGTTAAATCTTAGCACACACATTCTCTATAACCCGTGATCCTACCTCTAGTAGAGTTGTCTACCCATGTGTGCAAAGAAATATGAACACCAATGCCAATCACAAACAGATAAATAGTGATCTAGGCCTAAAAATACTATAAAGCAATGAAATTATAAAAAATGTATGTCTCTATATAGTACTATAGATGAATTTCACAAGCATATTGTTGAACAAAAGAAATTATAAACCAAGGAGTATGTATGTGAGATTCCATGCAGATAAGAATAAAAATTATGAACTTCTCAGAAACTTGGATGGATTTAGAGTCTATAATACTGAGTGATCTGTCAGAGAAACTGAGTACCACATGTTCTCACTCATAAGCGGACCTTGGCCAATTATCATAATACTTATAAGAAAGGGATTGGCAGTAGTGGGAAGCTGCCAGGGGAGGGAGGACACACCTCATTAGCAAGGGTACCCGCACAATGAACATTTGTATGCCAAAATCTGAAGTGTACCCCACATATTAGAAATAAAAATTTAAAAAAGATTAAAAACAGGCAAAGTTAATTCTTAATGTTGGAAGTCAGGATAGTGATGCCTGGAAGGGGCCAGAAGTAGGGTTTCTAAGATGCAGATAATGTGCTGTGTTTGATGTGGATGATGGTCATATGGGTCTATATGAGTTGAGAAAAATTGATTGATCTGTACATGTAGCCATAAATGTTCTCCCTGGGAAAAATTCCATGTTTTATTGGATTCTGTGACTTCTGGTTCTGCTCTTGAGAAAATGTCTTCTCATTCTTAATCGCAAGTGGAGTGGAGAGTTACTTTTGATCTAAATAGGTTTCATAGGACACTGGCGCAGTTTTGAGCCCCATAGATTGCTTTAGAGTTGAAAAGACTTGCTTATTGCAGAAATGTCATTTACTTGTAAAGAGCAATTTCTTAAGAAAAAACTTAGTTGGCATTGGACAGTTTCACGTTAGACTGAGAAACTAGTCAATGACCTCATATAGACTGATGACACATCATAGGAGGAGAATACATACACACACTTCTGTGCATTGACCAAAACTAGCCACATGTCTGCTGACATTGGGAGTCATATATGGAGAGAAATTCTTGGAATAATTGGTTGAGTATTATTGTCTGTGTAATGATGCTCAAATCACAGCACTTACTTTTAATTTTAGAATTCATTAAGTTTTCTGGTGGTTGCTTTTCTCTCTTCAAGGAAATTCCTAATATATTCCATTCTCTTATGGGATAAGATACATGTTGAAACTTTTCAATCTATTCCCTATATTTCTTAGCAAATCTTTTATAACTTTAAATTATTTTGTTTCTTTGTACATAAAAGAAGATTAATTATCAGTATTATTTATTAATGTATATTCCAATTAGTTAGTAACTTTTTGTCTAGTGTTTAGCATGGCCCGATTCCAAATGTGTGTGTGTGTGTGTGTGTGTGTGTGTGTGTGTGTGTGTGTTTGTGTGTGGGCAGTTATGTGCTGCATAAGAATGTTTCAATCACAATGATCAGGTGGTCCCATAAGATTTTAATGGAGCTGAAAAATTCCTATCATCTAGGATATTGTAGCTATCATAACATAATGGCACAATGCATTAGTTGCATGTTTGTGGTGATGCTTGTGTAAACAAACCTACTGTGCTGCTAGTCATATAAAAGTATAGCACACCCAATTGTATACAGTAGATAACACTTGAGGATGATAAACGAACATGATACTGGTTTATGCATTTGCTATAATTTTTATGTTATTTTAGTGTATACTACTTCAACGTATTTTAAAAAATGTGTCACATTATGCTGGCAGCAGTCTCCCTTATGTCGTATTTGCTGAGTCCCTTGATTGCATCATTTTCTCTTGTGTTGATTTAATTCTGTGTTTTGTTCAGCATAGCCTCTAAGTTCAAAAAATCCACTGCTAATATTGCCAGTAAGAGACAACTTTGAGTGATTGACATGGAAATCAAAGGAAAAGTGACTAAGGACTATGAAAGTGGAACATCAGTGATCGTTATTGCTTGCCAGTCAGGCATGTCCCATTTCACCATGGCTTTAATCTTGAAGAGTAAGAAAAACAGATGAGAGCTGTTAAAGGATGTGCTTCATTGAAGGCAACAAGACTAACAGGGATTTCAGTAGGGCCTATAGCAGACATATAGAAACTTCTGTTGACATAGATTGAAGACCAGACAGAGCAGAAATTCCCTCTCAGCACTCTAACAAACACAACAAAAGTGAAAGTTTGTGATGTTGAAAGAAAATCCTGGACCACATAATGATGTTGAATTTATTGATAGCTCTGGGTAGCTTAAATGATTCAAGAATCATTATTCATTACACAATGTGAAAGTGAGTGGTGAGTCTGTGAGCACAGATGTGAAGTCAGCTGAAGAATTTTTGGAAGCTCTAGATAAGCATATTGTGGAGGAAAATTACTTGCCAGGGCAAATCTTCAATATGGATGAAACATCCCTATTCTGGCAACAGATGCCCAAAAGGAGTTTTCATCCATAATGAAGCCAAGTCAATGCCACGTTTCCAGACTTCTAAGGACAGAATAGCAGTCTTACTTGGGGACAGTGTTACAGGCTACAGATTGAATGAATTTGTGATCTGGCACAGTATGAACATCTGGGTTTTTAAATATATCAATAAGCACAGATTGCCAGTGTACTACAGGAGCAGTAAGAAGTCATGGCAGACCCAGTTTTTCTTCCAAGCTTCCCTCCAGTGAAATGGAGTATCATTTAGAGAATAGTTTACTTTTAAAAATTTTGTTTATTGATTTTTTTAAGTTTTATGACCCAAGATGATTTATTATGTACTACTTTCATTATTATTTAGTTCAAGTATATTATAGTTTTCATTATCATTTCTTTGGGGCCACATGGGTTCTTAGAAATGTGTTGCTTAAGTTTCTTTTTTTTCAATTTTTATTATAAAGATGTGGGGTACATTTCAGGGTTAGGTATATAAACATTGATCATGCAGGTACTCTTATTGATGAGATATGCCCCTCCATCCCCTAGCAGTTTCCCTCAACTGCCAATCCCACCCCCCTTCCCTGACAGTTTTCCACTACTGCCTTTCTTATAGCATTATAATTGTTCAAGTTTCGTTTATGAGTGAGAACATATGGAACTCTGTTCTTTGTTTCTGTGGTAAATCATTGAGTATGATCGACTCCAAATCCATCCAAGTGGCTACAAAGTCCATATATTTGTCCTTCTTTTTGGCTGCATAATATTCCATTGTATATATGTACCAAATTTTTTGTCCAGGACAGCTTCGATGGGCAACATGGTTGGTTCTATGTTTTTGCTATTATGACTAGAGCTGCAACAGAATACATGTGCAAGTATCTTTTTTGTAGAATTATTTGAGTCCCTCCAGGTATATTGCCAATAGGGGGATTGCTGGGACATATGGAAGGTCGATTTCTAGTTCTTTCAGGTATTGCCACATTGTCTTCCAAGAGTACTAGTTTGCATTCCCATCAGCAGTATAGAAGCATTTCTTTTTCTCCACATCCTCGACAGCATTTGTTGTTATTTTTTTATTAATGATGGCCATTCTTACAGGGGTTAGGTAGCATCTCAGTGTGGTTTTGATTTGCATTTCTCTCATGATGAGAAGGGCTGAACACTTTTTAATGTGTCTGTTGGGTGCCCATATATCTTCTCTTGAGAAGTGTCTATTCATGCCTTTTACCCAAATTTAAAGGGGCTGCTTGTTTTTTTCTTTTCAGCGTATTTGAGTTCCTTATATATCCTAGATATTAGGCCTTTGTCAGATAAACAGTTGCCAAATATCTTTTCCCATTCTTGGGGCTGTCTCCCTCCTCTTTTGATGGTTTCTTTTGCTTTTCAGAAGTTCATTAATTTGATGAGGTCCCACTTGTCTGTTTTGTTTCTTAGGGTGTTGGTTCTTAGGGTTCTAAATAGGAATTGGTTCCCAGTTCCAATTTTCATAAGGGTGTCTCCTGCATTTTCTAAGATTCTTATAGTTTGAGGTTTTACATTCAGGTCTTTGATCCATTTAGAGTTAATTTTTGTGTATGGTGATAGGTAGGGAGTCCTGTTTCAATCTTCTGCATGTGGTCAGCCAGTTTTCACAGCACCATTTACTGTGTACGTTCTCCTTTCCCCAGTGGTTGTCATTGGAGGTTTTGTCAAAGATGAGTTAGTTGAGGAATTGAGGCTTTGCTTCCGGAGTCTCTATCCTGTTCCTTTTGTCTATATGCCTGTTCTTGAACCAATATCGGGTTGTTTTGATTACTGCAGCCTTAGAATAAAGTTTGAAGTCTGGAAGTGTGATACCTCCTGTTTTGTTTCTTTTGTTAAGGATTGTTTTGTCAATTCATGGTCATTTATGTTTCCATATGAATTTCTATATTGTCATTTCCAGGTCTGAGAAGAATGATGTTGGCAGCTTAATGGGTATTGCATTGCATCTGTACATTGCCATTGGTAGGATGGACATCTTAACAAAGTTGATTCTTCCTATCCATGAGCATGGAATATTTTTCCATTTCTTTGTGTCTTCTTGGATTTCTTTAAGCAGTGTTTGTGATTTTCATAGTAAAGGTCTTTCACTTCTCTGGTTAGGCAGATGCCAAGGTATTTCATTTTTTTGGTGGCTATTGTGAATGGGATTGTGCTTTTTATTTGGGTCTCTGACTGCTTGCATTTGGTGTATATGAGTGCAGCTGTCTTTTGGACATTTATTTTGTACCTTGAGACCTTCCCAAAGTCCTTTATCAGTGCAAGCAGGTTTTTGACAGATTCTCTTGGATTTTCAAGGAATAGGATCATACCATCATCAAAGAGGGATAACTTGATTTCCTCTTTTTCTATTTGGATACCCCTGATTTCCTTCTCTTGTTTAATTGCCCTAGCTAGGACTTCCAACACAATATTGAACAAGAGTTGTGAGAGTGGGCAGACGTCTTGTTCCAGTTTTCAGGGGGAAATGATTCTAGTTTCTTTCCATTTAGCGATATGTTTGCTGTGGGTTTGTCATAGATGGCACTTACTATTTTAAGGTATGTTACTTCTATATCTAGGTGTTTGAGGTTTTTTATCAAGAAGGGGTGCTGGATTTTATCAAATGTTTTTTTCTACATCTAGTGAGATAATCATGTGGTTCTTTTTTTACATCTGTTGATGTACTTAATGATATTTATAATCTTGCAAATGTTGAACCAGCCCTGCATCCTGGGGTTGAAACCTACTTGGTCATGGTGGATGATTTTTGAGATGTGTTTTGAGATCTGATTTGCAAGGATCTTGTTGAGGATTTTGCACCTATGTTCATAAAGGATATTGGCCTGTAGTTCTCTTTCTTTGTTGGATATTTACCCAGTTTGGGTATCGGTGTAATGTTAACCTCAATAAATGATTTGGGGAGAATTCCATCTTTCTCAATTGCCTGGAAAACTTTCAATAGGATTGGTAACAGCTCCTCCTTGTACGTTTTGTGGAATTCTGCTGGAAAGTCATCTGGTCCAGTGCTTTTTTTTTTTTTGCAGGTATTTTTCATATGACAGAGTCAATTTCCTGGGTTGTTATTGGCCTATTTAGTGTCTCAGTGTCTTCGTGTATTAACCAGGAGAGGTCGTGTGATATCAGAAAGTCCTCTATTTTGTCTAGGTTATCCACTTTGCTTCCATATAGGTGTACATAGTAATCTCTGATAATCTTTTGTTTTTCTTCAGGGTCAATTATGATTTGATCTTTTGTATTTCTGATAGTGTTTATTGGGATTTTTCTCTCTTTTTCTTGCTCATTCTGGCTAGGGACCCATCAATCTTGTTAATTCTCTCAACGAACCAGCTTTTTTTTTGTTGATGTTTCCTTGATATTTTTGTCCTCTGTGTTCTAAATTTGGACTGTTATTTTTGGGATTTGGATTCTCCTGCTGAAGTTGGGATTTTGGTGGTCTTCTCTTTCCAGCTCCCTTGGGTAATTTGTTAGGCTCTCCACTTGTGATCTTTCCATTTTCTTATGTGTGCTTGAAGAGATATAAGTTTCCCTCTGAGAACTGATTTCATGGCATCCCAGAGGTTTTAGTAAGATGTTTCTTCATTTTCATTTGTTTTCAGGTATCTTTCAGTTTCTTCTTTGATTTCTGTGTTGACCCAGTCCTTGTTCAGCATCATGCTGTTTAGTGTCCATGTCTTTGTGTGTTTTGGGGAAATGTTTTTGGTTTTGATATTTATTTTTATTCCACTGTGGTCTGAGAATGTGCATGGCAAGATTTCAACTGCATGGAATTTGTTTATGCTTGATTCATGACCAAGGATGTGATTGACCTTAGAGTATGTTCCATGTGGTGATGAGTAGGGTGTATATTCTGTGACTGCTGGGTGGAATAATCTGTAGGTATCCCCTAAGTCTATTGGTCAAGTGTTGGGAGCCGGCCACGGAGGCCCACCGAGCATTAGGGATCAGGGAGGGCCGTGGACCTCGAGACCGCTAGGACGTGTTCGAGAGCCGTAGACCCCATTTTCCTCCCCCTTTTGCCATGCAGCACAAGAACAATCTAAAGGAACTCTGCTGGCCTAAGCTGAAGACTCTGTGACTGTGACAGGCATAGCTGACTCTAGAAACCCATTCCTGTTTCCCATAAACTATGGTTTCGGCCTAGGTATTAGATATAATTCAAATTCAGGTCACATTTGGGAGCCTTTTATACGGTACAAGC
>NW_007252453.1:1191-69043 GCF_000164805.1 Carlito syrichta | reverse complement strand
GTTCACGTGAAAGACTTGTGAGACTGCCTGTGTAAAATTTGGGGATAAATACCTGCTGTAACTTTCAATAAACGGCTTCTGCTCATTTCACTGAACAGTTGTCCACTTTCTTTCTTTCTCTTTCTTCCTCTTTATATCTATCCTTCCATCTTTCTTTCTTTTAATATCTATCCCTACAGATTCGCCGACGCCACCACATCTTCCAAGGGACTCCCCAAAACTTGCAGGGGCTGGCCCCCCGCAGTCAAGTGTCAAGTTTCAATTCTAGATCTCCTTGTTGATTTTTTGCCTTGATGATCTATCTAGGGCTGTCAATGGGGTATATATGTCCCCTGCTATAATAGTGTTAGAGTAAGCTGGGCTTGGTGGCTCAGCTTGTAATCCCACGTCTTTGGGAGGCTGAGGTGAGTGGATTGCCTGAGCCCATGGGTTCGAGACCCGCCTGGGCAGCGAGACCTCAACTCTACAATCAAAAAATCAGCCAGGCGTGGTAGCGTGCGCCTGTAATTTCAGTTACTCGGAAGGCTGAGGCAGAAGGATCACCGGAGCCCAGCAGGTCAAGGCTGCAGTGGCCAGGAGCGGCCACTGCACTACAGTCTGGGTGACAGAGTGCGACTCCAACTCAAAAAAATAAAATAGTGTTAGAGTAAATATCTTTTTAAAATTTATTTAGTAGTTGTTTTATAAATTCTGGTGCTCCTGTATTGGGTGCATATTTGTTTAGGATGGATACTTCTTGTTGATGGATTGGACCTTTTACCATTATGTAGTGTCCTTTTGCACCTTTTAAAATTTTTGATAGCTTAAAGATTGTTTGTCTGATATTAAGATTGCAACTCCTGCCTTCTTTTGTGATCCATTTGCCTAGAAACTCGTTTTTCCATTCTTTACCTTTGAGTCTGTGTGTCCCTTGTAGTGAGATGAGTCTTCTGGATGCAGCAAATAATGGAATCCTGGTTTCTTATCCAGTCCACCATTCTGTGTTTTTCAGTAGTGAATTTAGTCCATTTATTTTCAGGCTAATTATTGAAATGTAGGGGTTAATCCCTGTCATGAGGTTCTTACAGAGTTTTTATTTTTCCTGTTTATTTGTTGTCTTCCTTTTGGTTTTTTGGTTGATTCATGTATGTTTTCCATCTTTTCCCTGTACTCTTTTGAGGAACATTGCCGTTCGTTTCTCCTTTTCTTCTGTGTTTCATACTTTCTTAAGTGTTTCATTTTTTGTAGAAGTGGTCTGGAGGCTGCATAAGTTCTTAGGGATTGGATGTCTGGGAAAGATTTTAATTCTCACTCACTGATGGAGCTTAACTTGACTGGGTAAGTTATTCTTGGTTCAAACTTTTTATCTTTGAGAACTTTGAAGATTGGGCTCTAAGCTCTCCTAGCCTGAAGTGTTTCTGTAGGTAAATCAGCTGCTATTCCAATTTGTCTTCCCTGGTAGGTAGTCTGACCTATTTCTCTTGCTGCTTTTAGGATTTTTTCTTTTATACCTACTTGGTTTAGGCGAATTATTATGTGTCTATGAGTTGGTCTTCTCATTTGTTGTCTTGCAGGGATTCTCTGAATCTCTTGTGTTTAAAATTTTGCATCACTGATGAGATGAGGTAAGTTTTCTTGAATAATTTCATGGGATATTTTTTCCAGTGTGGTCTCTGTCTCTCTTTCTGCCTCAGGAAGTTCAATTACTCTTAGGTTCAGTCTCTTGAAGTAATTTTCATCTCTTGAACGTTTTGTTCTGCCTTTTAAAGCTTTTTTTCTATGCTTTTGACAGTATAGGTTAGTTCTGTAATTTGGTCTTCAAGTTCTGAGATTCTTTCTTCTGCTTGGCTAATTCTGCCTTCCATGTTAATTAGTTTGCTATTTATTTCAACCACAGCATTCTTTACTGCTGTTATTTCAGTTATCAGTTCCTTCCTATTTTCCTCTTGTCTCTCCTCAATTTTTAAAATTCTGTTAATGTCTTGAAGTCTGGGTTTGTTGTTTGTGACCAGTCATTCTGGGGGCTCTTCAGTGTTTGTGTTCTGAAGTCTGTTTTCTCAGTGTCTGACCTCCCAGAGGTCTCTGTGAAACCTATTTTCTTCTTTTAGTTTTTCTTCATTCGTTGCAGATTTTTCCTCCCCACTTTATCCTCACACCCTTTGTCTTCTTTAATTCTGTTGTTCAAGGTGGAGGGGTTACTTTTACTTCTATTTGTTCAATCTCCTAGTCTTCCTCATGTATATAAGGCTTTGTTCAATTCTTAGCTCGACTGTAAGTTGGGTGTGATCCTTTTTGCAGTTTTGAGATTTAATTGAGGGGGAGCTGTGATTCAAAATCTATCTACATATCCCAGTGTCCACTGATAGGTGTATGGATAATCTGGAACATACTTGCCACTCCTTGCAATCTATCCATGCCATGGGGTTATGGGCTTACTCCCTGAAAGTAGTGAGGTAAGAAAAGGGAAAAGAATGGAACAGTGAGTGGGGGAAGAGGGTGGTGGAGAAAGAGAAGAGTAAGAGGCAAAACAGACAAACTTACCAACTTTTACCAATGAAAAGAGACACAAAGTTGATACGAGTAAAAAGAAAACAACAACAATAAATAAACCAACAACCATACGAGTAAACTAAAATATACAATCATACAAACATACAAGCTAACAAACCTCCTTATTGGTGTGCTATTCACCAATACAAAGGTGAGGTCAAAAGAAAAAAAAGTAGAATAGAAAAAAGTCAGTAAACTAACAGAACCAAAGCAAGTATGCAAACGTTATTGATAACAGTAAGTAGAGAGAGAAAAAATGATAGGTAAGACAAACAAAGAATAAAAAAAAAATTAAAATGGGAAACCAAGCACAGTCTTAGAATTTTCTTTTAAGTCCAATGTCCTTTCAGCTCTGATTTCCAACTCTCACTGCAGGCTAGTAGATTTGTTAACAGTTAGGGTCAGTTGCCCTGGCCTGCTGTAGAAGGTGGTTCAGATCTGGACTGCTTGCCAAATCTGTCACTCAGATCTGGCCTGTGTCTATTGAGCATGGGGGAGGGTCATTTTTTCCTTCCCATTTTGATGTTGTTACCTTGGATCCTAAGCTGGGAGATGGCCCGAACTGGGTGGAACTGGTCTCATGGCTCCAGCTCATCTTTTTTTCTGCTGTAGCTAGAGACTGCCAGGCAATGCAGGCTGGGCAGAAGTCAAAGGTTCCCCAGGGTGGGAGGGAGCAGGCAGTGGTAGCAGTGGTGGCAGTCACTGCTTCAAGGTGCGTGGGAAGAGCTCCATGAGGTTGGCTCTGGGTGAGAGGTGGGGTGTGGCAGCGGCACCAGCGGTGGCAGCTTTAGTAGTGCGGTGCTTGGGGAGGGCTTCATGGGTCCGAGAGCCATGGTTTGCCTCAGGCAGCGGCAGTGTGACTGTGGTGGCAATGGCAACAGTGGCTGTGGCAGTTGAGGCAGTGACTGAGGTCACTGAGGTGGCAGCCAAGCAGCATGTGAAGAGCAGGCTGCCGACGATTGGAGCCACAGCCCCCAGGGGAGAGCAACAATCTTTATGGGTGTTCTCTTTCACGGAGGGTCTCACAGACCAAACTGCCCCATCACCATCTTGCCAGAAGTCTGTTTACTGTTAATAAGCAGTGTTGCTGCACATTGTTCTTATATTGGTGAACTTCATCTCACTGTCAAGGGGTGTTTCTCCCTTCAGAAATCACCTCTTTGTCCCAACCAATGGATCGAGGAGTTTTAGAAGTTTTTAAGGGCTGCTACCTGAGAAAGACCTTTGCCCAAGCTATTGCTGCAACCGAGGAAGACACTCATGCAGTCCTGGAAGTTTACTTCATCAGGTACCATGTTTAGGCTTGGGGTGATGTCACCAAGAAGTATATAAATAACATCAACAAGAAGACACTCAAAAGATTTATCTGTGATTACCAAGGATTTGCCAAGGATGTGGAGGATGCAAAAGTCAACAGGGCCAAGGGTGAGATGGCAAACATCTTTCATCTGAATGTGGATGAGGATGATATTTGGGAATTCCCAGAGGTGGTTCCTGATAAATTAACTAATAAGCCGTTATTGGAACTGAAATACAAATGCATAGGTGAACCACAAGGTAAACGAAAAGGAAATTGCAGGAGAAGGAAAATAAAAAGGTCCAAGAAATTTCACAGTGAAGTAATTAGCAGAAGCTTTTGTAGACCTCAACAAGTTCCCCCAAAATTTGAAAACGTGGGACCCCAATACCAAAAGGGCTTCATTAATAAATTCATTACCTACTTACAAGCAAAACTGTAATGAATAAAAGAAGCAAACCACCGTGGATATGTTTCTGGGAAGAATCACATCTCTTCAAGAAGAGCCTCAGGCAGGCCATCCAGGGAGCAGTTCCAGAAGAAGAAGGCATTGTTATCATCAAAGATGCCAGTTCCATGCATCTTTTGCTCCTGAAAACTTTCCAGTGGGGCAAGATGTAGAGGGGAAAGAAAGTGATATGGATAATCCTGTGCATGTTTAGTCTAATCTGTGTGTTTGCTTCTTTGTTTTTAAGAAAAAAAATTAAAAGTAAAAAAAAAATTGGAAAGGATATAGAATGAGGAAAGATGTGTTTATGTTTTAGTTAAATGTTTTAGGAAAAGAGTGAAAAAGTGAAAGGAAATTTAAAAATATTTAAAGTAAAAAGGTTACAGTGACTAAGGTTATTATTGAAGAAAGAATTTTGTTTTTTTCTTTTAAAGATGTGGAAAACAATTCAGAGTTAGCTTCATAAGTGGTCACTGTTTGGATAAAGTTTGTGTACCCTTATTGATGCTATGTGCCTCCCCAGCAATATCCCACTACTGCCAATCCCTTTCTTGTAATTCTATGATAATTGTTCAGGTTCTGCTTATGAGTGAGTGCAGTACTCAGATTTTTGTTCCTGTGATAAATCACTGAGTATTATAGACTCTAAATCCATCTAGTTGCTGTAAAGTCCATAATTTTGTTTTTCTTTATGGTTGCATAATAAAAGATCTAAAAATTGACCTTCCATATGACCCAGCAATCCCCCTTCTGGGAATATACCTGGAAGAACTCAAATCACTCTATAAAAAAGAACCTGCACACATATGTTTATTGCAGCATTATTCACAGTAGCAAAACCATGGAACCAACTGTGTTGTTCATCAAAAGTGGACTGGATAAAAAATAAAGAAATTTTTAAAAATAAATTGAATGTAGCTTAAGTTTCCAATGTTTATGAAGTCTACAATTTTAAATAGTATTGCCATAGGCCTTCACATTCAGTCATCCTATCCAGGACAACTTCCAGTCCTGTAGCTGCATTCATGGCAAGTGCCTTATATGAGTATATGATTTCTTACCTTTTATACCATATTTTTACTGTAACTTTTCTATGTTTGGATATGTTTAGCTACATATATATTTGCCCTTGTGTTACAGTTGCCTAGAGCATTCAGTACAGTAGGATACTGTATGGATTTGTAGCCTGGGAGCCATAGGCTACACCATAAAGCCTACAGGTGTAGTAGGCTGTATCATCTAGATTTGTGTAAGTACACTCTGTGATGTTCACACAATGATGAAATCATTTAACACATTTCTCAGAGCGTATCCCCATTATAAAGCAATACATGACTATGTAAATTTCTAATATTTTTGATTGCTATTTTTTGCTTCATTTCACTTGGTCTCCCCAAATGTTATTTATATTCTTTTCATAAAGAGGATTTTCCCATCATTTATATCATTAATATCTTAAATATATTTATTGATATTTTCAGACTGTATTGGGAAATTATTTTCACCCATGTTTACTTTATGTTTTAGTTATTGATGTTATTATTGATATTATTGTTGAGCAGATCACATTTCCATAACCCTATTAGCATATTTGATTCATTGTTGCTTAGCTAAGTTTGAAGATTGTTCAGCACCCATGTTTATTTGCTTATGGTTAACTTTCTGTCGTGTGTTTAAGTGGATAGTGAAATGGTGTAAAAAGTCTGACTTCAAGCACTAAGCTTGGCTCCTGTCTTCAGACCAACAGGAATAATTTTTAGTTCTTTGTTCTGTTTCAACGGTTAAGAGTACCAGTCACAAGTCATGGTCTTGCTCTCAGACCAAAGTTTTAGCAGACCTGGGGCATCAGGTCTCCATTGCATTTGCATTGCTTTTCTTCCAAGGAGTTCTTATTTTGTTTTTGTCCTGGTTATGCAACTTTGATTTTTGAGTTTTACATTTTATCCTGATTCTATGTTGGAAAAGAGAAGAGTCAGCAAAGCAAGGAAATATGGCATTATGGGAGATTCAACATAAAAATTAAGACTCTTCACTTACCTTTTGGATAAGGGCCATTTTATATACTTGTTAGATTTTGCAAATGTTCGATTTTTCTGTCAGGTTGAATAGTGCAAGTCATCTGTTTAAATTTTTAAAACAAGACATTTTGCAAAAAAGCATTCAAGATTATATTTTTTAAAAAAGGATGTCAACAATATTTCTGCCCTTAGTCATTAAAAAGCTACTCCAAAATTAAAACAGCCATATTCCCAAATATCTTTATGGTAATTAAGGAAAAAAATTCTGAAAATATGTTTCAGATTTATTGTATTCAAAATTTAGTATGTTTTTAAGAAATATATTTTATTCTAATTCTCTGCTGAGGTCTCTACAAATGTCAATACATTATTAACAAGTTTTTGTACAAACATCAGCTTGTACATTCCTATTTTACTTGGTATTTTACTAATGTTTGGGTAAGCACACGCAGAGACATGCACAGTTCATTAAGTTTCTCGAGGCTGTGTAGTGATCTTGCTATGTGTGCATGAGCAGAACACATTTTTTCTTAGGGCAACTTTTACTCATTTTCTTATTCACTTTCAAGCATATCTTGGTTGGTGCTAGCAAGATAAAGGCAGAAGACAATCTGCCTTTGCTTCTGGCCTTCATTTTCACCCTTAGGAAGCAGAGAGGATGGTATTCAGTCAAACGCTTCTTTATGTATTCCCATTCTTTGGCTGGCTCTCCTATTCGAGACTCTCTCTGTTTAAAATGCAGTATGCATTCAGTGTCCTCAAAGTATGCTCTTCTGTGGCCTGTTCCTTCTGTATAAAACTAAATGTATCATTTGTCCCTGAGCAGATGTTAACAAGTATAAACAGAAACCCTAATGACACTACATATATAGAGAGAACAGCAAAATAAAGGGGAAGATATGGTAACCACAATTAAAGTGCAACTTGATGACTTCCTTTATGGAAAATTTTTCCAAATGGGTTCCAAATTGTATAAATATTTGTGAGTGTGTTGGTTGGCAATGGAAGTGATATAAGAACAAAAATCTTCACAGTGAGCCTCAACATCTCAGGATGTGTCAATTTGGTAATGTGAAGTGAATAACTTGTCTTAGCATCAATAATGGTGAAGTGAATATCTTGAGTAAAGATATGGATTTGGGAATGGCTGTATTTTTAAGGTATTTTATTTTCATTTCTGGGTCACGATTTCCCTTTTCATATGGGAAATAGAGTATAAGCGAAACAACTAGACCTCGTTGGTGAGCTAGCTAATGCTGTCACTTAATGTCAGACAGTTTTCAAGGCAAAACATTTGGTCCTTAAATGCATAATTTTAAAATCTTAAAATCTAAAAATGAGTAAAAGTGAAGATATTGATTTTATACTGTTCTATGTTATTTGGTTTTAAGAAATCAATGCTATTGCAGTGTTCTGTTTTGAAGTGAATACTGTTGAGTAAGGAAAACAGCTATTGAAAGTAATGATGCATACTTGAAATTTATCATTTAACTAGGACCAGTTCTAGAAATGAAGTGAAACATTTACATGTTTTAATTATTTTATTTTTATTTTCAGTGTTTGAGTTGAGGTCTTACTCTGTTGTCCAGGTTGGAGTGCAGTAGCATGATCATGAGAATCATGGCTCATGGCATCCTTGCTGCTGGGCTAAGATGATCCTTCTACCTCATCATCTGGAGTAACTGGGACTACAGGCACATGCCACTGCACCTGTTTTTATTTATTTATTTTTTATGAAGATGAGGTCTTGCTACGTTTTCCAGGTTGGTCTTGAATTCCTGGGCTCAAGCAATCTGCTACTCAAGCAAATTGCTGGGATTACAGGCATTAGCCATGTGCCTAGCCATATTTCAAGTTTTAACTTTTTAGTATTCATTATTCAAACTACTTTAAAAATAGTAAAGCAGTGAAGTCTCTCTACATAATTATTTTTGTATATTTGTAGTATGACTTAGATATTGTTACCGGGAGCCGTGCTAAGGATTAGAAATACAGTTCCATTGAAATGGGAAAAATATAGCTAATAGAGTAAACTTGTCTTAGCATAAACAATGAGAAGGATAGTTTTAGGACCTCCAAAATACCTCCCTGCCTTCATCCTCTCCTTCTAGCTACCACTCATGTTATTTAGGAGTCAAAATTATCACTCAAAATGTTGAAAGATTGTTTATATCCAGCATTTTCCCATTCATAAACTATTTCATATGTATGACCAGTGAATCGTCATGGACATGTATAAGAAATATAATTTGTAGATAATTTCAATAACCCATTATGACTAATCAAAAGTACAATCTAATCATGAATTATCATAATCATACATTTATGGTTATTTATTAGTTTCCTAGGGCCTCCATGACAAAGTACCACAAATATCTCAGCTAAAAACAAGAATGTATTGCCTTATAGTTCTGGAGGCCAAAAATCTGATATTATGGAATTGGCAAGACTGTGCTCCTTCTAAGGTTTAGGAAAGAATCCTTCCTTGCCACTTCCAAACTTCTAGTGTTTGTATAGCTTTGGCATCCTTTGTTTTGTAGCTGTATCACTCTACTTTCTGCCTCTGCCTCATTATGTCTGTCTTTCCTTTGTATGTGTCTGTTTTCACACTGACTTCATATTATAAGTGATACCAGTAATTGGATTCAGGTCATAACCAAATTCATGATCTTAATTCATCTTCAAAAGCCTTTATTTTAAAATTAAGTTCAAATTTACCAGTTCTAGGCGGGACATGAAATATTGGGAAATGCAATTCAAGCTACTACCAGCGTATTCATTTTCATAGAGATGTAAAATTTATGCTCATAATTTGAAGTAGACCAATGTGGTAATCAAATACATAGACTGATTAATGTGAAGTCAAAACTTAGTTCAGAGATTTTCTCTTTCTTTGAGCTTCACACCTGTCATTCTGAATAAACTCATCCTCATCAATGAATACTTAGAAAGCTGAGAAGAGTTAAACATATAAGCATTACTAAAGAAATATTTGATAGTTTTGTGTTGGTAAAATAATTCACTGCTTATATGTTCTGTCTTTAGTACTTCATTATAAACAATAGCTCTCTTGTGTGGAGGATGCTGTGTTTAGTGAAATCTGAATAAATACTATTAAATACAATATAGAGAAGAATGAAAACAAAGAGATTTTAGAAATTTGCACAGTTTTTCCAATTTTAGGAAATATTGTTAATTCACATATTAGATCTGGCCCCCAACAGTCAGCCTCTCCTCTCTCTCTCTCTCTCTCTCTCTCTCTCTCTCTCTATATATATATATATATATATATATATATATATATATGAATTCATAGTGATTCCAACTATGAGGTTTTGGTTTACTCTGTACTAGAAATCATGGAAAATTAAAGTATTATCAAATCATCAAAGCTGTTTCCTTTCGAGAATGAAATGGACACTATTAATAATTACTCTAGGACAGTAGGTATAAACAGGGCATTCAGTCCTGTTAGATATTTATCAGTCTGTTGATATTTTCTTGGTAATTGGAATAATTATGTCTCTCACATGCTTCAACATAGAAGAAAGTCATGATCTGACACGACTTCTCTCAGTCACTGTTAATGTTTCATAGTAGTTATTGAACCAATGAGGAAGAAGGGACTAATGCAGTGGGATGACTGTCAAGTTGGTGTGATCTGTTTTGCAAAAAACCTGCAGAGAAGAAAAACTACATATGCAGCTTTAAAGCAATTGTAAAAGCTACTGTTTCTTTCATTTAAAATTTACATACAATGAATTAAATATTATTCTTGAATCTATGTCTTTTTTTTTTTTTACCCCCAGTTGCATGGATTCTTAGAAGTGAAATGAAATGATGTTAAAAATCATCAGAGCATTGTTGAAAGTGTTCTGAAACCTGTGAACATGGAAGGCCAACAGTATAGGAAATGCAGAAGAAAACAGAAGGGGCTTTCAGGGAACAGAGAATATGACTGTGGCAGCAAGCATGGAAGAGATGCTTGACTTTGGAAATTCTTTATTATCTACAGAATATTACTGAATAAGAAGCTTTGTGTGGAGTGTTTTTCCATGTAGGTTCTGGCATGTGCCAATGCAATTAAGCACCCCATTCATCTCTGTCAGTCATGGTTCTTCAAAAACTGATTTCAAAGAATTGCTTGTTATGAGAAGGAGAATGTGAGGAAGCACTTGAAAGAACAAATGATTAATAGCATCATTATTGATTTCTGTAGCTATTATGCAAAACCTACAGTGTTTGTGTGAAAAAAATGGAAACAATTGGAATACCCGTGGATTGCCTCATTCTGAATCTTTGACCCTATATACATTAATCTCACAGGCCACAGATTGAAAATAAACTTGATTTTCTTGCTAGATAGTAAGTGGTGATTGGTGCTGGTTCTAGCTATACATTTGACTGAGAGTAGAAAACAGTTAATATCATTTCTATTGCATAAATTATGATATTTGGTGGTTGGAAGCAGCATGTTAATTGAGACTAAAACTTATGGAAAAGGAGACCACTTTCAACAATACAAGATAGTTTCTGTCAATTTTTGAGAGTCCCATGAGCCAGGAGATTCTGAAGCTCTCTGCAATGAGTACATTAAGTTCATCTAAGGATACTCATGTGGTTAGCAGCAGATCAAAGCATTTTAGAGTGCCAATAAGGAAACATCAAATGTTGGTAATCAAAGGAAAAAATAGATTTATAAATGCAAGCTTTGAGGATAGCTATGATGTATATACATGGTTAAATAGAATATATATATGTACTATATCTATAACATAACCTTATTTTTGTAACAATAATGCCTACAAAATTATTGGTACTATAGTATATGCATACTATACATACAATCATAGAAAAATATTTGCTAAGTGCCTTCAGTTGGTTATACTGTAGTTATCTGATTGCTTAGTGGATTCAGGACTGGATTGAGAGGACTCTGAAAAAAGATGATTTTCATTATTTTTACTTAATATTTTTAAGGAAATGTCTAGACTTCAATAAAGGGGCAGGACTATTAAAATCTTGGTGGTCATAACATAGGATAAAATTAAATTTACATGATTTACACTGTACTGTGAATGAATAGCAGCCTTCCTGTGTTGCAAAATGGATGAGAATAGTGTCTTGGTTCTTAGATAAAAAAGGCAAGAGCCATGTGTAACAAAATTTGTGTTGCCAAGGAAAACAAGGAGCATACCATCTTAATTTTCTGGTTAATATCCTGCAAGTGTTAAGTTTTAAGATTTTTCAGGTCACCAATAATCACCTTCTAACAAGTCATAGGGTGGTATTATAAACTACCTGGATAAGATTGACAATTGATGTTATGCATTGAAATGCCAATTTTGCCAAGATCTGTTAAATATGTGGGATACAAGGACCAGGAAGAACTCCAAAGAGATCAGTGGTGAGTCCTGGCTGACACAATCACCCTCCTCCCCAGCGATCCTCTGTACATCAGACCCACATAGCTGGGCCACGACGGAGAGCGACAAACCCAGATGGAGCCTGGACATTAGTTGCAATAGGAGAACCTCATTCCAGGATAGGACTGGTTGGGGAAACCTCGTGAGGTACCTACATGGGGAAGAGACTATCCTGTACATCCCCACAAGAGATCTCCCTGATCATAGGAGAGTGGGAGGGGGGATCACAGCCCCACCCACCACACTGCCCCTCCTTCTTTCCTGCTCCACTCCCTGAGAAGAGAGTGAAAGAGGTGGCTCTGCAGGAGAGATCTGATTAGAGGAACAACTACAGAGCCTGCGACAAGAAGACAGGTTTTTTGTCTTTGTTTTTGTTTTGCTATGTTTTGTTTTTTTCAAATTTTCAATTATTTTTTAATTTTAAAAATTTCTGACTGTTTGTTAGTTCATCAATTTTTAAAAATATTTTTCCTTTGTGCATGAATGTGTATGTGAGGCTTTGAACTGCACCGCTTCTCAATTTTTTTCTTTTTTCTTTTCTTTCTTTGTTTCTTTCTGCTTTTATTTGTCATTCTCTGTCTATGTGTATGTGAGTGATTGAATATTCATCTTTTGATTTTGCTGTTGGTTTTGCTCTTTTGTATTCTGGGGGGTTTATATTATTATTTTACAATTTAAGAGATGTGTCAATATATGTGTGAGGTGTGAGGTTTCCACCTGAATCCTCCCATCTTTTTTCTCTCTCTCTTTTTTACATTTTTTTATTCTCCCCCGTTTGCTCTTCTTGTCTTTCTACTCTATTTACTCCGTACTACGCAAGTGTGCATGTTTAGTTTTCTTGGGGTTTTTCTGTTGTTGTTTGTTTTGTCTTGCTTTGTTATTATTGCAGATCGTTTTGTGGTGTGGATTGGTTTCTGCTTTGCATCATCATATAGAGTGGTGGTGGGGAGTGGATCTCAGGGAAAACATACCACAATAAATGAACATTTTAAATTGCGAGTAGCATCTGACTCCTAACACCCCATTCCCCACTTTACTTGGATTTCAGAAAACTACAAGAGATAGCAAATCTTCCCATCCACCATCCTATTTCAAAATAGAACAAATCCAGAGCCCAGATGAGGGAAGAATAGAGGAAAGAGCAAACATCAGAAGGGAAAGCCTCTCCTCCTGACACTGAAGAGAAAACAAAAACAAAAACAAGATATCTGTCACAAATGAGGAAAAGTCAAAGGAAGACCTCAGACAATTCCAAGCCTACCAGAGAAAAAACTGAAAAATCAGACCTTGGTGTCCAAACAATGGAAGTCACCAGGACTGGCCCCAGAATATGAAATACATCAGGGAATGGTGGAAAAGAGTGAATAGGACTCAAGAAAGACAAGGTACAACACTGAAAGAGCTTGTAACAGATTCTGGCAATAAGAAACTTCATCCAGGAAATAAATAGCAAGATGACAAACATGGAAAGCAGAATCAATCTAGCTGAAGAAAGAATCTCAGAAATTGAAGACCAGAACATGGATTTAACCTGATCTGTAGAAAACATGGAAAAAAGACTCAGAAAGAAGGAACAAAGCCTACAAGAGATGTGTGATTATATCAAGAGACTGAACCTATGCTTGATTGGTATCCCAGAAGAAGAAAGGGAAAATGAGAACAACTTGAAACAAGTATTCCAGGAGGTAATCCAAGAAAACTTCACCATGTCACCAGAGATGTGACCAGCCAAGCACAAGAGATGCAGAGAACCCCCACAAGGCATCACATGAGAAGACCAAACCCTAGACACATAGCAATTCTCCTACACAAAGTAGGCACAAAAGAAAAAATCCTAGAGGCAGCAAGAGAGAAAGGTCAGACTACCTTATCGGGGAAAATCAATCAGAATAGCACCAGATCTATTGGCAGAAACACTACAAACAAAAAGGGATTGGAGCTCTATATTCAAAATCCTCAAAGATAAGCAATTTAAATCAAGAATTTCCTATCCAGCCAAGCTTAGCTTCATCAGTGATAGAGAATTAAAATCCTTCCCTGACATCCAATCCCTAAGAGATTATGCAGCTTCCAGACTAGTTGTACAAGAGACAATTAAAAAGATATTAAACACAAGAAAGAAAAAAAAAAGAATCACTACACACTTCCCAAGAGAACAGCAGAGCACAGAATCAACAGAGAGGACAGTGCAACAAGAAACTTGAAAACACACACATACACAAGCCACAAAGCCCAAAGAAAACAGGAAAGCAAAGAAAAAACTTTATAAGAACCTCATGAAAGGGATAAGCAATCACATTTCAATAATCAGCTTGAATGTGAATGGACTAAATGTACCACTGAAAAGAGACAGAATGGAAGACTGGATAAGAAACCATGATCCCATTATTTGCTGCATACAGGAGACTCATCTCACTACAAAGGACACACATGGACTCAGCATTAAAGGATGGAAAACAAGTTTCCAGGCAAATGGATCACAAAAGAAGGCAGGAGTTGCCATCTTAATATCAGACAAAACAACCTTTAAGCTATCAGTAATTTAAAAAGATGCAAAAGGACAATACATAATGATAAAAGGTTCAATCCATCAACAAGAAATATCCATCCTAAACATATATGCACCCAACACAGGAGCATCAGCATTTATAAAACAACTACTAAGTAAACTAAAAAAGGATATTTACTCTAACACTATTATACCACACTGACAGCCAGAGATCATCAAGGTAAAAAATCAACAAGGAGATCCAGAACCTAAGCTTGACACTTGACCAAATGGACTTAGTAGATACGTACAGAATATTCCACCCAATAACCACAGAATATACATTCTACTCATCACTGCATGGAACATACTCCAAGATTGATCACATCCTTGGTCATAAATCAAGCATAAACAAGTTCCATAAGGTTGAAATCTTGCCATGCACATTCTCAGACCACAGTGTAATAAAAATAAATAACAAAACCAACATTTCCCCAATGCCCACAAAGACATGGACATTAAACAGTATTACGCCGAGCAACAAATGGGTCAACACTGAAATCAGAGAAGAAATTGAAGGATTCCTGGAAACAAATGAAAAGTAAGAAACATCTTACCAAAACCTCTGGGATGCCATGAAATCAGTTCTCAGAGGGGAATTTATAACTCTTTGAGCACACATCAAGAAAATAGAAAGATTACAAGTGGAGAGCCTAACAAGCCACCTAAGGGAATTGGAAAGAGAAGCCCCAACTTTAGCAGAAGAACCCAAGTCACAAAAATAAGAGCTCAATTAAGGGACATAGAAGACAAAAATATTATAGAAAATATCAACAAAACAAAAAGCTGGTTCTTTGAAAGAATTGACAAGATTGATGAGCCTCTAATCAGAATGACCAAGAAAAAGAGAAAAAAGCCCAAATAAGCACAATGAGAAATGCAAAAGATCAAATCACAACCGACCCCGAAGAAATACAAAGGATTTTCAGAGATTACTATGTACACCTATATGGAAACAAACTTGATAACCTAGATAAAAATGGAGGACTTTTTGACATCACACAACCTCCCCAGGTTAAACAGGAAGACATGGAGACACTAAATAGAACAATGACAACCGAGGAAATTCACTCTGTCATATGAAGACTACTTACCAAAAAAGCCCTGGACCAGATGGCTTTCCAGCAGAATTCTACAAGACGTACAAGGAGTAGCTGATACCAATCCTGCTGAAAGTATTCCAGGCAATCAAGAAAAATGGAATTCTCCCCAAATCATTTTACGAAGCTCACATCACAACCCAAACAGGGTAAAGATCCAACAAAGAAAAAGAACTACAGACCAATATCCCTTATGAACATAGATGCAAAAATCCTCAACAAGATTCTAGCAAATTGGATCCAAAAACCCATCTCAAAAATCATCCACCATGACCAAGTAGGCTTCTTCCACGGGATGCAGGGTTAGTTCAAGATTTGCAAGACCATAAATGTCATTAAATACATCAGCAGATGTAAAAACAAGAATCACATGATTATCTCATTAGATGCAGAAAAAGCTTTTTATAAAATCCAGCATCTCTTCTTGATAAAAATCCTCCAACACCTAGGTATAGAAGGGGCATAGCTCAAAAGAGTAAGTACTAGCTACAACAAACCCACAGCTAATATAGTGCTAAATGGACAGAAACTAGAAACAGTTCCCCTGAAAAGTGGAATGAGACAAGGCTGCTCACTCTCACCCCTCATGTTCAATATTGTGTTGGAAGTTCTAGCTCGAGCAATTAGACAAGAGAAGGACACCAAGTGTATCCAAATAGGAAAAGAGGAAGTCAAGTTATCCCACTTTGCTGATGATATGATCCTATACTTTGAAAATCCAAGAGAATCTGTCAAAAACCTGCTTGCACTGATAAAGAATGTTGGCAAAGTCTCAGGTTACAAAATAAATGTGCAAGAGACAGTTGCATTCCTATACACCAATAAAAAGCAGGCAGAGACCTAAATAAAAAGCACAATCCTATTACAATAACCACCAAAAAAATGAAATACCTTGGTATATTCCTAACCAGAGAAGTGATAGACCTTTACAATGAGAATTGCAAACACTGCTCAAAGAATTCCAAGAAGACACAAACAATGGAAAAATATCCCATGCTCATGGATTGGATGAATCAACATTGTTAAGATGTCCATCCTATCAAAGGCAATCTACAGATTCAATACAATGCCCATTAAGTTACCAACATCATTCTTCTCAGATCTGGAAATGACAATACAGAAATTCATATGGAAACATAAACCACCATGAATAGCCAAAACAATCCTTAGCAAAGGAAACAAAGCAGGAGGTATCACACTTCCAGACTTCAAACTTTATTATAAGGCTACAGTAATCAAAACAGCCTGGTATTGGTACTAGAACAGGTACATAGGCCAATGGTACAGGATATTGATTCCAGAAGCAAAGCTTCAATTCCTCAACCAACTCATCTTTGACAAAGCCTCCAACAACAACCACTGGGGAGAGGAGACCTATTCAGTAAATGGTGCCGGAAAACTGGCTAAACACTTGCAGAAGATTAAAGGAGTAACCCTACCTATCACCATACACAAAAATTAACTCTAAATGGATCAAAGACCTAAACGTAAAACCTCAAACTGTAAGATCCTTAGAAAATGCAGGAGACACTCTTATGGAAGTTGGAACTGGCCACCAATTCCTCATCAAAACCTGAAGTGCCCAGGGCATAAGAGATAAGACAGACAAGTGGGACTTCATTAAGCTGACAAGTTGCTGCAAAGCCAAACAAACCATCAAGAGAGCAGGGGACAGCCCTCAGAATGGGAAAAAATATTTGCCAACTGTATATCTGACAAAGGCCTAACATTTAGGATCTACAAGGAACTCAAACATGCTGAAAGGGAAAAAACAAACAGCCCCTTTAAAAAGTGGGCAAAAGACATGAATAGACACTTCTCAAAAGAAGATATAGGGGCATGCCAACAGACACATGAAAAAGTGCTTAGCCTCACTCATCATCAGAGAAATGCAAATCAAAACCACGTTGAGATACCACCTAACCCCAGTAAGAGTGGCCATCATTAATAAAACAAACAAAAACAGATGCTGGTGAGGATGTGGAGAAAAAGGAACACTTCTACGCTGCTGGTGGGAATGCAGACTAGTACAAACTCTTTGGAAGACAGTGTGGCAATTTCTGAAAGAACTAGAAATTGACCTTCCATATGACTCAGCAATTCCCCTATTGGGAATATACCCGGGGGAACTCAAATCATTCTACAAAAAAGATGCCTGCACACATATGTTTGTTGCAGTTTGATTCACAATAGGAAAAACATGGAACCAACCATGTTGCCCATTGAAGCTGGACTGGATAAAAAAAATGTGATATATATATATATACACAATGGAATATTTTGCAGCCATAAAGAAGGACAAATATATGGACCTCGCAGCAAATTGGATGGATTTGGAGTTGATCATACTCAATAATTTATCACAGAAACAAAGAACTGAGTTCTATATGTTCTCACTCATAAGGTGAGCTTGAACAATTATAATACTATAAGAATGCAATTGGCAGTAGTGCAAAACTATCAGGAGAATAGGGTGTGGGACTGGCAGTTGAGGGAAACTGCTAGGGGAGGGAGGGGCATACTTCATGAACTAGGGCACCTGCATGATCAATGTTTGTATACTAACCCTGAATTGTACCCCACCTCTTTATAATAAATAAATAAATAAATAAATAAATAAAAATATGTGGGATATTTAGTACCAAGGGACAAGTTAAACACTGTCCCAGATAGTACCTTTGAACTATTGTATTTGCAAATAAAATACAAGGACTTAAAGATCTGAATCTGGCTTGCCTCAAAGGGTATGGATAATTATGTCAATGTTACAAAAGTTATTGCTAGTTTTTCAGTGTATTTTAATACAAATAAATAAGAAAATGAAAAGGTGGGACAAGACCATGGAAAGGACTAGAGCAGTGGAGACATCTTGGCATTATTTGACATTTTGTTGTATTTCTATTTTATGAAGAGTGAAAATAGTTGCTGATAAAATGAGCAGATATTTTGCAGAAAGTTATTTTCAAAGCAACATGACAGTGCTACATAGGACAACAAAAACCTCCCTAGTTAATTTCTAAGAGAGAGAATTTCAGACATAAAGTTTTTTCCAAATTAGTAGATGATTGGAGGAGTAAAAGGGGAAGTGGACTTACATGAGAACAAAAAAACTACAGGAAACTACTATTACCCTTGAGAAAGTGACTGTGCAGAACCTCGTGCTACAGTACTGCTGTGATCACGTCTGCTATTCCAACTACTGGCTCTCCATTTATCAACAAGCCAGGAGCTACACACTTCCTGATGCTTCAGGAATCTTGAGTTCACAAGATGAAAGAGGCTCCTGGACTTATCTAGGCCATGGCTGGAGTCCACATCTCAGTTGCCCCTGCCTCACTGCCTGAAGCTGGAGACAGAGCCAGTGCCAATGAATACTGTGTTGTTGAGACTGCAGGACTCACCCTGCCTCCATTGCCAGAACCAGAAGCAGAAGAAGGGGGAAATACCTTTTCTCCTGCTTTTAATCTCATTGACAATACCTCGCTGAAAATCAGGCAGCCTTGGATTCTGTGAAATTTCAGCTATGGATTGTATTCATTTATTAAACAAGTACATACAGAGCATCTATGGTGTGCCACATATAATTTAAGCACCAGGAACTCAAAATTGAACAGAAAAGACCAAACTTCTGTGGTGCTCACATTTTAGCAGAAAGTGAAAGAATGTACTTGCATAATTACTATCACAGAATGTGATGACAAGGACAAATAAGAAGTAAATAGCAAGTGAAGAGTGATAGACTAATGATGAAGTCATGCAGAAATTGGGGGAGATCTCATTGATAAAGTAATATTTGAGCAAAGCTCTAAATAAAATGGATGATGAACCCTCTGGCTATCTATAGAAGAGTGTCCTTAGAGAGGTATAACCTAGTACAGAGCCCCCAAGTTCGGATGACTGGCAGATATGAGAAAACACAGGGGAATCAGCATGACTGGTGTACAAGGAGTGAGGAAAGGAGAGGTAGGACTTAAGGAAAATATGGTGTCATTCTACTACTTCTGCTCTGGGGAGTAATTTAAACTTAATTATAGGTTATTTTCCTTAAAGATCTGGGTTTATATGCTGTTTCTCCTAGGAAAATTGCCCTTAAAATGTGAAGTTTTTATTTTAAATAAATATAATGGGATATGGGATGTTGATGTTGATTTAAATATCAGAGGAGTGTTCTAATTTCTATGGGACAGTTGAGTTTTTTACACCTTGGAAGCTTTAAAAATGCTTATTAAGAAGTTTATCTTTCCCTTAAATTATCATTGTAACTTCCTAGTATTTTAATAGCCTTTTTATAATTTTAGATATATAGTTAAGAAAACTCACTGTGATAAATGGCTTATTGAAGTGAATGCATGTTAGTATGAAATTAATTTTCTTATTTAAATATAAATAAAAATTAAGATAACTTCTGACATATTATGATAACCCTAGGTGCAGAAATAATTTTGAGAGGTCTTTGTTAATTTATTTACTTTTGGCAGGGGAAGTTTCTTTACAGTTTGATTTTTCAAAGTTGCAAAAATGGGGACAGATTAATTGTATCACCAGAATAAATAGCCTTAGATAAATTTCTTTTAAAAAATGATAAACTGCCCTGTGACCAGTTGGATAAATACTTTGTAGTACATAGGTTTTTTTTGTTTTTTTTTTTAAGGTAGAAAGCTTTCAACTAACTGTATATGCCAATAGTTGTGTAACTTGAAGTAAATTCAAATTATAGCTAATTATGAGCAAGTTTCTATAGCAAATTAGGAGATTTATTCAAAGTAAAAAATCAGAAGAAATAGTCTTTACAATGATATTCTATCCCATGTGACACCGGAAACCAAATCTACACTGATCTCTCATTTAACATATTGACATATGACCTAAATGGAACAAGTGCTATAACTTATAAGTACATGAAAACTTAAGTGTGTTTAAGAATATACACAATGGAATATTATGCAGCCATAAAGAAGGACAAATATATGGTCTTCTTAGCAACTTGGATGGATTTGGAGTCGATCATACTCAGTGATCTATCACAGAAACAAAGAACAGAGTACCACATGTTCTCACTCATAAGCAGACCTTGAACAATTATACTATAAGAAAGTGTTTGGCAATAATGGGAAACTGTCGGGGAGGAGAGGTGGGACTGGCACTTAAGGGAAACTGCTAGGGGAGGGAGGGGCATATCTCATCAACAAGGGTACCTGTATAATCAATGTTTGTATACCTAACCATGAATTGTGCCCCACATCTTTATAATAAAAAATAAAAAAGAATAAACCATCTGAAGATCTGTATTAAAGTTCTCAAAGTGACTGCATTAATAACAAATAACTAATTAGACTCAGATATTTTTTGGACCCCTCTGAAAAAACTGCTCAAAAAGTAGAGTTCATATTTGTGATGTTTGTCACATTTCTATCAGAGAAAATGCTGCTAAATTTGATGTACAATATGGTGACATGCATGAAACTTCCAGCAAATAAGAAAATAAGCTATCAAATAAATTAAAACTATATCTCATTTATCGACAGACAATACTGACAAAGCACATTGAAACTAGCGTCTTTTTTCATACCGAGAGCCATTGTATATATCACAAAACAAATACATTTCAGAAACAATAAAGCCAAGAACAGCATTTCTTGGTATTACAATTTGTGAGAATTTAGCCAAGGGAATGAGAAAGAACATGTGACGTGATTTAAAATGTTAATTGCTTAGCTATTTAAGATTTCTAAGAGAACAAAGAAAAATGCCTTTAGAATTCAAAGTACATAATTCACTGAATATATTTATGATACATCAAATAGAGTTTTACCAAATTATAGATGTTTTGTGATGATGTTGTGGATTAACAACTCCAGAGTACTAAGATATTTTTTCTTTATGATAAAAAGGTCTAATTTTTTATAAATTCTTTTTTAAAAAATTTATTTGAAATTACTATATTTTTAATGAAATACATAATGGTCTATATTTAATTTTTTGACTGTTGTAATGTTAAGATTAATCTAAATATGGAGTTTCTCACTCTATGGCACATGACTTAATCATCCAGCATCCTGAATTGATCTAACTTGTGTGAAAATACAGATTTAAAAAGATCAAATGGAATATTATTGTATCCCTCTGCAAAGAATATCAATATAAAATTAAGTTAAAATTAATTTAAAGTTATAAGCATTATCTAAACAAAATAGAGTATTTCACAATTCTGTAACAGTGCATTCTAGAATGGTAAATGTACCTGAACTGAAATATGTCATGTGTTTTTCACCTGTAGAAATGCTTGTAACCTGAAAAAACTTGAAAGTTATGAAGACTATTAATTATTCTCATCTGGTTTTTCTTACTATTTTAGGAACCATCTAGAGTAATTATCTCAACAGATGGTGAAGAAGAGAAATTGGCATTAATTTATCATTTATGGATCTTTTAAATATAGTAAATCTATAGGCTATACGAGTAATTAATTTTATCACAGACTACCTACACATTGCAGAATATCATAACTTAAGATTTTTCATTGCAATAACTTTGTACTACACATGTAAGCAATGCACAAGTGTGTATTTGTGTGCACATGTGAACTCATTATATGTATGGATTTGTATTTCAAAACTATAGAAAAAACATTTTCTCTTAAAAGCATCTTAAATTTTACTAAGCTCGAATATGTTAGGTCTACTGAGTACAAATCATTTTGATAAAACTGAGAATACCGGTGAACTACCAAAAATATTATCTTTTTCTTTTCCTTTTTCTTTCATCAAGAAATTGCTAAACATATTGCAAGAGTGAGAAGTAGGAAACAAGATAACTTCCATTCCCTTTACTCTCTCTCTGTCTCTCTCTCTCTCTCTCTCTTTCTGTTTTTGTTTTTCTGTCTGCAGATTCTGCAGTCTCAGATTTCCACTTGGTTCTGAGATCAACAGTGTATGTGAAGTGAGTCAAGTGTCAGCCATCTTTGGTAAGTTTCACTTAAGCCCAGGCTTCTGTCTTCCTTATTTCTTGGTTTATTTACTCTTGAGCTCTATTCCTCATGTTCTTAACATCTCCACAATGCATCAGGACCCATCTGTCTCACTTACTTACCCATTGATTATCTTGAACACGCTTACAACAAGGGAACTCACTGTATTATTATAGATACTCCAATTAGTACATCCTGACATGCCCATGTACCCTTGTTCCCTGTCATATCTTATTTGAAATATATTTGTGACTTTGCACCTTTTTCCACAATTTTCAGCAACATCATTTTTTCTTTTCTTAATTTTCTATGTTGCTTGTTATGCTCCATGAGACTACATTGCAACAGCAGAATCCCACAGTGGTTCCCTTAGGACACCTATTGAGTTAGGAGCTAAAGAGTTTTCCAGATTATTTCTTTTCTCTAGAAAGTCAAGACTAAAGTTAGAAAAGGTAATGCAGAATTTTGATCACTGGAAGTAATTAGGAAAACTCAGAACATGGGAGAAAATGGAGATATGGGAGTGCACACAGTGTTCTATAAGGATAAGATTGTTGGGTTTAGGTTTACAAAACACTAATTTCCAGAAAAGTGATGTCTGGAATTCAGGTGGGAGTGGTAGAGAGTAAAGGAGAAGGTAATTGGGTACTAAGGAAATACTAAGGGACAAAATTTCCTCCCTGACTTGACATTTATGAAGACTTCTGCCACTTGGTCTACTCTCCTGATTATGGAAGGTCTTAATGAAAGGATCTGCAGAAACTTAAAACTTATATATGTAATGGACTTGCCCTTTATTTTTATTATATCATTAAGATGTGTTTAGCACCTGCTCAAGGCTTTAATCTAATGCAAGTAAATGATTTCCTTGAATGCGAGTATTTTAAGACTGGCTACTTAAGCAGTATACCTTATTTATTTGTTAATATTTATTGTGCACATACTATGTATGAGGGACTGTTATAGGTGTCCATTCTTATAAATGCCATTGAAAAGAATGTTTACTTTTATTTATTTTGATTATTCAGATTACCTGTTCAGTATAATGATGAAAAACTGACAGAGTAGGATTTATTTACTTCTGATGTCTTGCAGCTATTTTTACACCTTTACCTATTGTTCATTACTAAGAAAAAAACTTATTTTGGTATTTCTCTCTTGTTGCTATTTAATAATTGTCTAATTTTTAAGTTTTTTGTTTGCATTGATATTGCACCTTTTCTATGTATCTTATATTTGCATCGATCTCTTAAAATTAATATTTTAAATATTTAGTGAAAATGTCAAGTTTTAAAGAACACACAGATATATTTTTGTTTTAATTTGACTTGTAGCAATTAATTATTATTTTATTATTGATTTTAAGCTCTCCAATAGTCTCTCTCCAAGTTTATATATATTTTGTGTAATTTAACAAAGTAATTTATATCTCTTGGGTTATTCAACCTTGAAATTGTCAAATTCATAATACCGTTCAATCAAATAGGTAAAGATCAGCTTTTCTGTACTGCCTTTTATGATTCCATATATGTGTTTACATGTACAGTCGTGTTGCTTCATGATGGGAATATGTTCCCAGCAATGCATCTTTGTTGCATAAACATAGTAGAGTGTACTTACACAAACCTAGATGGTATAGTCCACTATACACCTAGGCTATATGATATAGGCTATTGTCCCTAGGCTATAAACTTATGAAGCACATTACTGTTTGGAATATTTTAGGCAATTATAACCCAATAGTGAGTATTTGTGTATTTAAACATATCTACACTTAGAAAAGGCACAGTAAATATATGGTATAAAAGACTTTAAAAATGGTACACCTATATAGAGCAGCTACAACATGGTCTTATATGTGGCCAGTCATTGAGAAACTTCTTTATAGGTAGCATGACTATAATTCCATTCCAGAGATAAATTTTGCCTTGTTTATTCATGTATTTATTTGTTATCTTCCTATCTGTTTATAGGAATAAAAATGAATAACCACAGAGCTTCGCCAAATTTCTCAGATATTTCACCAGAGATTTGCTATACCTTCTTACTCATGATAGAGTTTGACAAAATGAAGTACTGACCTGTATAGCTTTTTTATAAACTTGAGTTTTATATTTCTTATATTTTATGTACTTTGACAGCTTGTTATTTTTTCTCATATGAGGTTAGATGGGTAAAGTTTTTTGTCTTAATTTTTTTCTTTTTAGTCTTTTTTATTTTGTCTTTTTTTATTTTGTACTCCAGGATATATGCTCTATGTGTTGAACAATATCTAGACATTTTTAACTTAGCAGATTAATCAATCATGATAGAATTTAGGGACAATTAAAGGCAGAATTAGATGAGATAATTGTTTTAAAGAAAGAAAAATATTTCAATTCCACTTAAAAATTTTCAATGCAAAATTTTTCTCTGTGTTTTTATTACTGTAAACTGTTGACGACTTTGAAAGTAAAACATTTGGGTTTATTTAGAGGCACTGTGAGAAGACAAGATCATATTAATCTGGTTTTAAGGGGGTGGCTTTGTTCAAGTTAATCTGCTATGAGCTAGAAATAGAGTTTTCAGAGATTTGTAAAGTAATTGAACCAGTCGGGAAAGATAGGGAACAGGAACCAAAGGTTTCTTTTGCTTAATATTGATTCAATTAATGAGAAATATAGTCTTTAGGGTTTCAACAATGGATATAGAGATGTAGACACACAGATCTTTGATGGCAGGCATGATATTTTTCATGTCAATTTAGCTGGTTGTTTTCACTGAATCCTATCACTAAAGATAATGTAGTTTGGATAGAGTTTTCAAGACTGATTTAAGTATCATATTACTTACTAGAGAATTAGTTTTTAAGCTAGTTAGTATAGATGAATATTATTTGGGCACACCTCTTAGATAATTAAGAAAACAACAGCTTATTAATTGTTCAGGCTAGTCCAGTCCAGTAGGTTATTAATCTTTAAAATAGTTTCCACAAATAAGTACCATTGAAAATTTCTCACATAAAGAAAAATATGAGTTTTTTTTCACAAGTATCTTTCAATACTAGTGTGATTGTTATTTTTTTCTGCAAATTTCTTCTCATTGGCATTTGGGATTGGCAATATCTACCAATGAGATATTAAACTGACTGTACAGTATATTATGTTTATAATAAAAACAAAAGTATATATCTGTGTTTTCACTTAACTGAATTTATGTTTAACCTCTTTCCAAGAGGATATGAGTCAATTGTTCATAACACTGTGCTTTCTGTACAAATTTATTCCTAGCTTTAAAACTAAAGATAGAATAATTTTAAGATATTTTAAATATGACATCTTATGAAGATGGGATCACAGTGCCTTTTATGTTGAAAGTGCTCAATATATATTTGTTATATAAAGACGTGAATGAAGCCAAAAGACATGATAAATCTCAGTGAACTGAATAATTCAACATTTATATTATGTAAGCTGCAGGAACATCTTGGCCTAAAACCTCAGTTTTCTTAAAGTGCAACTCTGAATGGGAATTGCGAATGTTGACTCTGCTACAAATGTATGCTTGACCTTGTGCAAGATTCTGTGTGTCTCTGGGCATGTGTTTCTTCCCTTATATAGTGTGGAAGTTGGCCTAGTTGTAACCTAAGCTTCCACTTTTCCATTTGGTTGTGTGACTAGCCCATTTATGTCTTCATATTCCTGTTGATAGTTGACTTGGTAATTACTGAAAATGCCTACTCTATTCTGGATAACTCTGGATGCCATTAAAGTCTTTCTTATATTGGGCTATAAGTATGTCTTTGGAAGTTTTCCATTGTTCATAAATGTACTAGTTGTGCATTCATCATAGTCATAAATTATTGATGCAAATAATATATTGGACCAGGTAGAGAGCTGTGTTATGTATTTTTAACAACAAAAATAATCCACCCAATTTCTCAGGCAATAGAACTGGAATTAAGCCATGATCCTTTTCTGTCATCCAAATATAGCTTCAGTTTGACCACTTTGTAATATTTCAACTGCTACCTGTCTTAGTTATGGCCTAGCAATAACCTGATCATGGGTCTCCCTTCTTTCTACTTCTTGCCCTTTATTCTCCACCATAGCTGCAGCGGCCCTTTGAAATTCGATCATATCCGTTTTGCTCAAAACCTCTGATATCTTTCTTTAGCTTTTAGTATTCTTTTCTTTAAAATAGTATTGTTCAATAAATATGTAATAAACAAATAATATATAGGGACCCGAATACCATGAATGAAATGGTTTTCAAGTTAACTAATAATTTAGCTAAAGATAATCAAAAATCGCTATTGATTGTAATCTCTGTTCTTTCTCATTCTTTTCTACTTCATTTCATTTAATACACATTTATTGAGGGTTTACTTGTGCCAAATACTATGATAGAAACTAAGAAAGACAAGTGATATGATGTGTGAATAATAAATATTTAAAAAGTTAAGGCTGTGGTTAAAGCCAGGTGTATATAATTAACAATATCAATATGCTGTTAAAGATACATATTTCTTTGGATTTTTACAACTTTTTAAAAAAATTTATTTTTATCTATAGGGTACATGTGCAGATTTCTTACATGCATATGTTGCGTATGGTGACGTCCAGGCTTTTAGTGTACATATCACTTGGAATGGTGAACATTGTACCCAATAAGTAATGTTTCAGCCCTCATCTCCTTCTTACTCTCTCATCTTTTGTAGTCTCCATTGTCTGTATGTCCATGTGTACTCATTGTTTAGATCCCACTTATAAGTGAGAATATATGGTATATGACTATTTCTGAGTTCTTTCACTTAGGATAATGGCCTCCAGTTCTATCCATGTTGCTGCAAAAGACATTATTTTATTTTTCTTTATGGCTGAGTAGTATTCTACATCACATTTTCTTTTTAATTTTTTTAAATTATAACGATGTGGCGTAAAATTCAGGGTTAGGTATACAGACATTGATTATGCAGGCACCCTTGTTGATGAGGTATGCCTTTCCCTCCCCCAGCAGCTTCCCTCAACTGCCAATCCCACCTTCCCTTCCCTGACAGTTTCTCATTACTGCCACTTTCTTATAGTATTATAATTGTTCAAGGGCCGCTTATGAGTGAGAACATATAGTACTCTGTTCTTTGTTTCTGTGATAGATCACTGAGTATGATCGACTCCAAATTCATCCAAGTTGCTACGAAGTCCAAGTATTTGTCTTTGTTTATGGCTGCATAATATTCCATTGTGTATATGTACCACATTTTTTTTTATCCAGTTCTGCTTTGATGGACAAAATGGTTGGTTCCATGTTTTTGCTATTGTGAATAGAGCTGCAACAAACATACATCTTTTTTGTAAAATGATTTGAGTTCCTCTGGGTATATTCCCAATAGGGGACTTACTGGGTCATATGGAAGGTCAATTTCTAGTTCTTTCAGAAATCGTCACACTGTCTTCCAAAGAAGTTTCACTACTCTGCACTCCCACCAGCAGTGTAGAAGCGTTCCTTTCTCTCCACATCCATGCCAGCATCTGTTGTTGTTTGTTTTATTAATGATGGTCATTCTTACTGGGGTTAGGTAGTATCTTAGTGTGGTTTTGATTTGCATTTCTCTGATGATGAGTGAGGCTGAGCACTTTTTCATGTGTCTATTGGCTGCCCTATTTCTTCTTCTGAGAAGTGTCTGTTCATGTCTTTTGCCCACTTTGTAAAGTGGCTGTTTGTTTTTTTCCTTTCAGCGCGTTTGAGTTCCTTGTAGATCCTAGATGTTAGACCTTTGTCAGATATACAATTGGCAAATATTTTTTCCCGTTCTGTGGGCTGTCTCCCTGCTCTCTTGATTGTTTCTTTTGCTTTGCAGAAGCTCATTAGTTTGATGAGCTCCCACCTGTCTATCTTATTTCTTAAGGTATTGACCTTTAGGGTTCGGAATAGGAATTGGTTGCCAAGTCCAATTTTCATAAGGGTGTCTTCTGTGTTTTCTAAGATTCTTATAGTTTGAGGTTTTATATTTAGGTCTTTGATACATTTAGAGTTAATTTTTGTGTATGGCGATAGGTAGGGGTTCTGTTTCAATCTTCTGCATGTGGTCAGCCGGTCACATTTTATTATCCAGTTCTCCACTGATGGATACTTAGGTTGATTCTATTTCTTTGCTATTATAAATAGTGGTATAATAAACATACTAGTACAGGTGTCATTTTTATATAATGATTTCTTTCCCTTTGGGTAGATACTCAGTAGTGGAATTGCTGGACTGAACTAATTTTTGGTTCTTTAAGAAACCTCCATACTGCTTTCCATAGAGGTTGAACTAATTTACATTCCCACCAATGGTGTACAAGTGTTCCTTTTTCTCCACATTCTTGCCGATATCTGTTGTTTTTTACTTTTTAATAATAGCATTCTGACTGTTGTAAAATGGTATCTCGTGGTTTTAATTTGTATTTCTCTGATGATTAGTGATGTTGAGCACTTTTTCATGTGTTTGTTGGTTGCTTGTATGTCTTCTTTTGAAAAATGTCTGTTCATGTCCTTTGCCTACTTTTTAATGGGGTTATTTGGTTTTTTCTTGTTGAGTTGTTTGGGTTCCTTGTGGATTCTGGATATTTGCCTTTGTCAAATGCATAGTTTGCAAATTTTTCCCCCATTCTATAGGCTGTCTATTTACTTTGTTGACAGTTTATTTTGCTGTGCAGAAGATTTTTAGTTTCAATTACTCCCATTTGTCTATTTTTGGTTTTGTTGCATTTGCTTTTGAGGACTAGGTCATAAATTATTTGCCCAAGCCAACATCCAGAAGAGTTTTTCATAGGGTTTCTTCTAGAATTTTTATAATTTGGGGTCTTATGTTTAGGTTTTTAATCCATCTTGAGTTAATTATTGTATATAGTGAGAGATATGAATCCAGTTTCACTCCTCTGCATATGGCTATTCAGTTTTCCCAGGACCATTTATTGAAAAAAGTGTCATTTTTCCAGTATCTATTATTTTTTTAAATTTTTTCAAGGTTTTTTAATCGATATTTTAAAAATGATATTGTGGGGTACAGTTAAGGGTTAGGTATGCAGATACGTTTTGTTCAGGCACCCTGTTGATAAGAAGTGTTTCCCCATCCCAAGACAGATGTTTGCTACTGTTAATCCCATCTCCCTCCCCCCCCATCGTTTCCCACTATTGTCAGTCATTTTCTTATAGTGTTACTTTGGATGTTCGAGGTCCATTATATGAGTGAGAACATGTGATACTCAGATCTTTGTTTCCGTGAGAGGTCACTCAGTATTATAGACTCTAGTTCCATCCAGGTTGCTGCGAAATTCATTTTGTTCTTTTTTATGGCTGCATAGTATTCCATCATGTATATGTACCACATTTTTTTAATCCAGTCCTCTTTTGATGGGCAGCATGGTTGTTTTCAGGTTCTTGCTTTTGTGAACAATGCTGCGATAAACATACATGTACAGGTATCTTTTTTATAGAGTGACTTCAGTTCTTCAGGATATATTCCCAGTAGGGGGATTGCGGGGTCATGTGGGAGGTTGATATATAGAGCTTTTAGGAATCGCCACACTGCTTTCCACAGAGGTTGCACTAGTTTACACTCCCACCAACAGTGTAGAAGTGTTCCCTTTTCACCACACCCTCTCCAGCAGCTGTTATTTTTTGAGTTGTTGATAATTGCCATTCTGACTGGAGTTAGGTGGTATGTCAGTGTGGTTTTGATTTGCATGATTAGTGAGGTTGAACATTTCTTCATGTGTCTGTTGGCTGCTCGGATGTCTTCCTTTGAGAAGTGTCTGTTCATATCTTTTGCCCATTTTCTAATGGGGTTTTTTGTTTATTTCTTTTCAGCATGATTGAATTACTTGTAGATCTAAGATGTCAAGCCTTTGTCAGACCTTGTGTTGGCAAATACTTTTTCCCAGTCTATAGGCTGTCTCCCTGCTCTCTTGATGGTTTCTTTGACTTTGCAGAAGCTTGTCAGTCCCACTTGTCTATCCTCTCTCTTATGACCGGTGGTTTCAGGTTTTGTTGAGGAATTGGATGCCAGTTCCAATTTCCATGAGGGTATGTCCTTTATTTTCTAAGGTTTTTATTGTTTGAGGTTTTACATTTAGGTCTCTGATCCATTTGGAGTTAACCTTTGTGCATGGGGATAGATAGGGGTCCTGTTTCAATCTTCTGCATGTGGTCAGCCAGTTTTCCCAGCACCATTTACTGAAAAGGTTCTCCTCTCCCCAGTGGTAGGTGGTGGAGGCTTTGTCAAAGATGAGTTGGTTGAGAAATTGAGGTTTTGCTTCCAGAATCTCAATTCTATTCCATTGATCTATATGCCTGTTCCTATACCAATACCAAAGTTGTTTTGATGATTGTAGCTTTATAGTAAAGTTTGAAGTCTGGTAATGTGATAACACCTGCTTTGTTTTTTATGCTGAGGATTGTTCTGGCTATTCTTGGACATTTGTGTTTCCATATGAATTCCTGTGTTGTTTTTTCTAGGTCTGCGAAGAATGTGCTGGTAGTTGATGGGTATGCATTGAATTTGTAGATGCTTAGTAAGATGGGCATCTTCACAATGTTGATCTTCCAATCCATGAGCATGGGATATTTTTCCACTTGTTTGTGTCATCTTTGATTTCTTGAGCAGAGTTTTGTAGTTTTCATTGTAAAGGTCTTTCACGTCTCTGATTAGGAAGATGCCAAGGTATTTCATTTTTTTTTGTGGCTATTGTGAATGGAATTGTGCTTTTTATTTGAGTTTCTGTTTGTTTGTTATTGATGTAAAGAAATGCGATTGTGTTTTGCACATTTATTTTTTATCCTGAGACTTTGCCAAAGGCCTTTATCAGTGTAAGGAGGGTTTTGACAGATTCTCTTGGGTTTTCAAGGTACACAATCATATCATCTGCAAAGAGAGATAACTTGACTTCCTCTTTTCCTATTTGTATACCTCTTATTGCCTTCTCTTCCCTGATTGCTCTATCCAGGACTTCCAATACTATAGTGAACAGGAGGGGTGAGAAAGGGCATCCTTGTCTTGTTCTGGTTTTCAGGTGAAAAGTTTCCAATTTTTGTCTGTTTAGGAGTATGCTGGCTGTGGGTTTCTCCTAGATGGCTTTTACTATTTTGAGGTATGTTCCCCGTATCCATAGATGTTCGAAGTTTTTTTTTAATCAAGAAAGGGTGCTGGATTTTAACTAAAGCTTTTTCTGCATCTAATGATATAATCATGTGGTTTTTGTTTTGATATCTGTTGATGTATTTAATTACATTTATGGTTTTATGATTGTTGAACCAGCCTTGCAACCCAGGGATGAAGCCTACTTGTTCGTGATGGTTGATTTTTGAGATGTCTTGTTGAATTCGGTTTGCTAGGATCCTGTTGAGAATTTTAGCATCTATGTTCATCAAAGATATTGGCATGTAGTTCTCTTTCTTTGTTGGATCTTTATCTGACTTGGGTATCAATGTGATGTTAGCTTCATAAAATGATTTAGGGAGAGTTCCATCTTTCTCAATCGCCTGGAATACTTTCAGTATGATTGATATCAGCTTCTCCTGAAATGTCTTGTAGAATTCTGCTGGAAAACCATCTGGTCCAGGGCTTTTTTTGGTAGGTAGTTTTCTTATTACATAGTCAATTTCCTTGATTGTTATTGGTCTATTTAGGGTTTCAATTTCTTCTTGTTTCAACCTAGGCAGGTGGTGCGATGTCAGAAAGTCCTCCATTTTCTTAAGGTTTTCAAGTTTGTTTCCATACAAGTGTACATAGTAATCTCTAATGATCTTTTGTATTTCTTCAAGGTCAGATGTGTCTTCAACTTTTTGTGTTTCTGATTGTGCTTATTTGGGTTTTTTCTCTCTTTTTCTTGGCTAGTCTACCTAGGGGACCATCAATCTTGTTTATCCTTTCAAAGAACCAGCTTTTTGTTTCATTGATTTTTTTGGTATTATCTTTTTGTCTTCTGTGTCCTGGATTTGGGCTTTTATTTTGGTGATCTGAATTCTTCTGCTGAATTTAGGTTTTTTGTGGTCTTGCTTTTCCAGCTTCCTTAGGTGGCTTGTTAGGCTGTTAATTTGTGCCCCTTCCATTTTCTTCATGTGTGTTTGTAGAGATATAAATTCCCCTCTTACTACAGCTTTCATGGCATCCCAGAGATTTTGGTAAGATGTTTTTTCACTTTCATTTGTTTCCAGGTATGTTTTGATTTCTGTTTTGATTTCATCATTGACCCAGGAATTGTTTATCATCATGCTGTTTAGTATCTATGTCTTTGTGGGTTTTGGGAGGACCTTGTTGGTGTTGATGTTTATTTTTATTCCACTGTGGTCTGAGAAGGTGCATGGTAAAATTTCTGTACTTTTAAATTTGCTTATGCTTGATTTATGGCCAAATATGTGGTCGATCTTAGAATACGTTCCATGCAGTGATGAGTAGAATGTGTATTCTCTGTTCTTTGGACTGAGTGTTCTGTAGGTATCAGTCAAGTCCATTTGGTCAAGAGTCACAAGGTTCCAGGTCTCATTGCTGATTTTTTGTCCTGCTGATCTCTCTAGGGTTGCGAGTGGGGTATTAAATCCCCAGTTATGATGGTGTTAGAGTCAATATCTTTCTTTAACTTCCCTAGAAGCTGCTTTATGAAAGTTGGAACTCCTATGTTGGGTGCATACATTTTTTGGATAGATATTTCTTGTTGATGGAGTGAATCTTTTATCATTATGTATTGGCCCTCTGTATGTTTTTTAATTTTTGATAGCTTAAATGGTATTTTGCCTGAAATTGGGATCACCACGCCTCTTTTCTTTTGTGTTTCATTTGCCTGAATATTTGTTTCCCATCCTTTTACTTTGAGTCTGTGCATGTCCTTTCTAGTGAGGTGGTTCTCTTGAATGCAGTATGTTGTTGTGTTGTGATATTTTGTCCATTTTGCCATTCTATGTCTTTTCAGGGGTGCATTTTGTCCATTCACATTCAGGCTACTTATTGAAGTGTGAGAGTTCATCCCTATCATAGAGTTCTTATAGAGTTGTTGTTCTTCCACTTGGATTTTTGTCTTTCTTTTCGTTTTGGGGTTGGTTCATGTTCATTTTACTCTTTTCCTTGTACTCTTGTTAAGAACGTTTTTTTTTTTCCTTCTATGTTTAGTACTTTCTTAAGTGTTTCATGTAGAGGTGGTTTGGTTGCAGCGTAAGTTCTTAGGGATTGGATATTTGGGAAAGATTTTAATTCTCCCTTGCTTATGAAGCTTAACTTGGCTGGATAGGTTATTCTTGGTTGAAATTGTTTATTTTTTAGGACTTTGAAGATAGGGCTCCAAGCTCTCCTAGCCTGCAGGGTTTCTGTAGATAAATCTTCTGCTATTGTAATTGGTCTTCAGTGGTAGATGATCTGGCCTTTTTCTCTTGCTGCCTTTAGGATTTTTTGTTTTATACCTTCTTTGTTTAGGCAAATTATTATGTGTCTTGGAGTTGGTTTTCTCATTTGTTGTCTTGCAGGGATTCTCTGAATCTCTTGTGTTTTAATTTTTGCATCACTGATTAGATAAGGGAAGTTTTCTTGAATGATCTCATGGAAAGTTTGTTCCAGTGTGATCTCTGTCTCTTTTTCTGCCTCAGGAAGGCCAGTTTCTCTTAGGTTCAGTCTCTTGAAGTAATCGCTCATCTCTTGAAAGTTTTGTTCTGTCTTTTTGAGCTTGTTTTCTGTGTTTTTAAGAGTTTGGGTTAGTTCTATATTTTGGTCCTGAAACTCTGAGATTCTTTCTTCTGCTTGGGTAATTCTGCTTTCCATACTTATCAGCTTGTTATTTATTTCATTCACAGTATTCTTTATTACTGTTATTTCAGATATCAGCTCCTTCCTAGTTTCTTCTTGTCTCTCCTTAATTCTTTTTAATCTCTCCATTAATGTCTTGATATCTCTGTTTGTAGTTCGAGACCAGTCCTTCTGTGAGCTCTTCATTGTTTGCATTCTAAAGTAAATTTCTCAGTGTTTTCCCTTCCATGGGTCTGGGAGAGACCCATATTCATCTTTTGGTTTTTCTTCATTTGTGTAGGTTTTTCTCTCTCTTCCCCTTTCCTTCCCCTTTTTAAATTCTGTTTTTCAGGGAAGGTGGGGTTGCTTTTGCTTTGCTTGTGCAATCTCGTGTTCTTCCTTATGAGGGTCCTCTGGCTTTGTTCACTTTTGAGGTTGGAGTGTGGGCTGTGGGCTGTTCGTTTTGCAATTTTGAGGTTTAATTGAGGGGGAACCTGTGATTCAGAATCTATATGCTGATTTCAGCATCACCAACAGGTGTATGAACTCACTGGATCCTATTTCCCACTGCCTTACAATCTGTCTGTGCAGCAGTGTGTAGGTTTGGTCCCTGGAACAAAAGGGTGTACAAAAGAGGAAAATAGTGGAGGAACGGGGTGGTCAATAGAAAGAGAGAAGGGTCAGAGAGAAAACAGTCATACATACCAACTGACAGGTGAAAAAGAGACACAATCCTGGAGAGAAGTGAAAAAAACATGTGAGCAAAATACGCTAATGAATACTGACAGCTACACAAAGACAGGCCAATAAAATCATGCCTTTTGATGCGTTTTTCCCTAACACACACAGATAGTGTAAGTCAAAAAGCAACCAAAAGTAAGGAAAATAAAGTCAAAGTGATAAAGTAAGGAAAATAAACAGTCAAAATGATAAAATCATAAGTCAAGAAATCAGACTATCTCTGGAATCTTTCCTGAGTGTCTAAAGTCTCTTCAGCTCTGATCTCCAGCCTCTCCCCTTTGCGCTTGTTGCAGGCAGCTAGACTTACTCACAACTTGGAGTTGTTCTTTTAGCCTGCTGCCTGGGAGGTCTGTGACACTTCATTGCCTTTGTCTGATTCAGTGTAGGTGAGGGGCTTTGTCTCCTGTTTTGTGATGTTACCTTAGGAATCGAGGTTGAGGTTGCTCATAGGTGGTTGGGGCCATGCAAATCTCTGCCTGGATAATGGCTGAGGTGGCAACTTCTCTTTCACAGATCCTTTCTCTCCACTCTTCTGGGTCCCTGGGCGATCCACTATTTTGGGCTGTGGTGGCGTGGGAGGCACTCAATTGGGCGCTGGATCTGGGGTGCCACTAGCAGACTGGAGTGGAGGAGGTGGTCAGGTGTTCCCTTCTCTGGAGTTGAGAGCCTCTGATCAGCACCTTCTTAAGATATGCTGTTCCCTTATGCAGGCATGGGTTGCACGCTGGGTGCCTCAGTCAGGGTGGGCCCAGAACTCCAGAGCTCCAAAGCTCCAAAGGGCAGGTGGTGAGTGGTCAGAGTGGCCCTGGGCCCCTCACAGGCTATTTCAGCCAGAAATGGAATGAGTATCTCTGAGGGATGGGTGCCCAGAGCCTCCCTGGGTTCCCGACAGCTTGGTGCTGGGTGCTAGGTGAGACGATGTAGCCAGGAAGGGAGCCGAGACCCGAGACTCCTGTGTGGGTGGGAGTTATGTACAGTGGAGCAGCAACAGTCGGGGGCTACATTATCTGGCCCTGTGTGGGATTGAGTTTCCCTGGGCCTCGGACCAGTGCAGCTGGCAGTGGGCAGAGAGGTGGAAAAGTAAGATCCTTTTTGGGAACTCACATTCAGAGAATCTCACAATTCCACCGATGTCGTCACCATTTTACCAGTACTCTGGAGCATCTTTTATAAGGCACTAATTCCATTCAGTAGGGTTCCACCCTCAAAACCTAAGCACCTCCCAAAGGTTCCATCTCTGAATATCTTAACATTGGGGTTGAATTTATATATATGAGTTTTGGGAGGAATAGAGACCTTCAGTCCATTGCAACATCTGCAGTTTTTTGGGAGCCTATATTTAATGACTAAGTCATGGAGGGTGAGGTTTTAATTATTTTCAGCAGTAGAATATGCTTGCCTTACTTGTCATATCTCTGAAAACAATTCTCATTGACAGCTTTTGTTTCACAACAAAATTTTCTGTTGTTTTTTTTTCTTTTCTCCCACAATTTACTCTTTTCATGACGTCTTTTGAATTCCAGTTTCTGGTACAACCTGTTAACAAAAAAAGTACCAAATTAACCTTACTGCTTTTCTGTGTTTTAACTTTAATATATTCAAACTTAAAAGATATATTTAACACTGAATAATTTATGGACTGTATTTTCATAGATAAGTTGGAAAGATTTTATTTGCTTATGTTGTAATGATCTTTAAAACATCTCCCCTTCTATGTGTAATTTTTGTTTTGTTTTGCGTGTATTTATTTATTTATTCTGATCATGCACAGCTGCACCTGACCACACTTTCAGTTCAAAATGTTTTCTGATTGTACAATATTAAAAATTTTTTTAAATGTCTGCAATATTATGTAGGTGAGCACCTTCATCTTAGAAGTTTCTGTTATCATAGTGTTTTCCCTTCCCACAATATTGCATTTTCCATGCTAAAGTAAGTTATTAATAGAATTTCTCCTTCAAAATGTGAAATACATATTCCTGTTTTAATGGGTTTTATTTACAGGGGGAAATACATGTACACATATTTAAGCTACAAAGAAAGTTATTTGTAAATAAAATACTTCACTTTGACTGATGAGACTATTTTGATTTTAACGTAAATATCCTAGGAAGTTAGTATCAGATCCTTCCTTGAAATCTCTATTTCAGATGGTTTTTTTTCCTGACAGCTGTAATCTTCATTTCTGTTTTTAGAATTTATTCTTTATGATTCATTTGAATTTTTATCATATTTTGTCATCATTTTTAAAGAGATTATATTAACACGTTTGGTATTTCTAATTTTAGTTGTAAATCACCACTTACATAGTGATAATTTGTTTTTCAGGACTAATTTTTTTCAGAATACCTTATTATTAACTGTGACTTTGAAATAATCAAATGCATATTTCTAGAAGGATGAGACAAAATATATCAAGCAGAAGTAGATATTTTCACTGGTTTTGTGTTTTGTTAAAGTACCTGTTGAATAAGTAAAATTTAACCTCTTGTACAAATATGTTATAACCATATGGTAAGTGGGTTTAGGAATGTTTGTTAAAATTATATTGTTGATATTATTTTGTAATGTTTTCAAATATTAGTGAAGTTTGGTTAAAATTATAAATTAAGAGAGACAATAAGGGAATAACATTAAAATAGATATTAGCAAGTTAAGTACCATAAATAAATCACATATTTCAAATATTTCTTTTCATATAGGACTATTCATGCTAAATATGAATACATAGAAAAAGTTATTTAAATGTGACAACTTTCAATGTTATTTTTGCTGCTAGCATTTCAAAATTTAGTCTTCTTCATTACTTTTTTTTTAATATACTAGTACCATATGGAGTTTAGTAAGTGATAAAATGTATAATTTCTACTCCTCTTTAGTCATAATATAAAAATTCATGTAGAATTGGTTCTCTACTGTCTGCCCACCCTTGTACAGGTTAAATGATCTAGTAACACTAAGAGCATTTAGATTAATTGCTATTGTTTTAGCAACATGTCTTCTTTAGATACTTATTACCATATTCATTTTCACTAAAGCTGATGATAGTATTTAGAAAAGCAACATTTTTATGACTTTAGAAAGAAGCTGTAACTAAATTTTCAGTAGCATAACTACCTGTCAGATATCTAATCAAAATATATTTTAATGTCACAATTATGCTAACTATTTTATCAAATTAAGAATGTTAGTTCCAGAATATAATATTGTCTTTCTTTTTCAAGGTTAAAAATATAATTACTTCTATGTTAATTTTAGTTTAACATTTACATATTTGTGACTATTGTATACACTTATTTATAGGACATATATAGAAACTATTTTATAAATTATATATGGAAATTACTAGATCACTCATTATATGTATTCTAGGTTGTATAAGAGTTATAATATTTAAACATTTTTGATGAAACAACTTATAAAGATGACATCCAATTTCCAGCATTGTCATGAAGCAACACATTTCATTTTATATAAAGGATATCACCCCAGTCTGTGAGATTTTCTGTGAAAGCCAGTGTCCATAAGGACTCTTGCTCTCCCTGGGTGGCTCCTGCTTCTTCCACTGCCAACCTGCTCTTCAGCCAGCCATGTAGGCCTGTGGACTGGTAGAAACTGGTCCCACATGCTGCTCTGCAGTCACCACAGTGGCAACTGCCACTTCCAGTTGTGCTGGCCCAGGGCTGGAGGTCCTTGGGTTCCATGCACTGATGATGTGGTTGCTGCTGCTGCTCCCTCCCACAGTTGCTCCCTCCCCTCATCTGGGTCAGCTTTTGGCTCCCAGCCCATGGAACTCCTCCCATGCACTGCACCACTGTTGCAACCATCACTGCTGCCACTCCCTCCTGCAGCTGCTCCCTCCCCGTGCCCAGGGTGGCCCTCAGTTCCTGGCCTTGTGGAGCTCTGGGTTCCCATATCTGCTGCACCACTCAGCCATGTCCAAGCCATCCAGTGCCACGCTGACCTGCATCTCCTGGCTGTCTCGCACTCCACCTCCTCCAGCTTGGAACCCAGCTGATGGAGAGTAGCTAGAGCTCTGAGACCAGGCAAAGACCTGCATCTCTTTGCCCAGCTATGCCAGTCTCCAATTGGCACCTAAGGTAATAGCATCAAACTGGGAGAGAGAGAAGCCCTTCCCCATGCTACATCAGACACAGGTTAGATCTGAGTGGCAGACTTCTCAGGCAGCAAGGTGTCTGAGCCCAGATCTGATTCACCCTCCCCCCACAGCAAGCCTGGAGCATTTGATCCTAGCTGTGAACAACCCTACTAGCCTGCAATGAGAGCTAGAGATCAGAGCTGAAAAGATGTTGGATTTATAGGAATGATCTAAGAGCATGCTTGATTCCCTTGCTTTAATTTTTTTATTTTTAGTCTTTGTTCTACTCATCTTTTTTTTCTCCTTTCTCTCTCTTCTTACTGTTATTGATAACATCTTCATGTTTGTGTAGGGGAATAGTATCAATAAGGAGGTTGATTGACTTGTGTGTCTGTATGATTGTAAGTTTTAGTTTTTTAAAAAAATCTTTTCTGTCCTTCTGTCTCTTTTCATTTGTTAGTTGGTACGTTTGTTTATTTTCCCTTTTGCTCTTCTCATTTTCCACCTTCCTCTTTCTCCCTCCCCTGTTCCATTATTTTTCTTTTTTAACTCCATTTTGCTTTCAGGGAGAAAACCTATTCCCCACCGCATGGAAAGATTGCAAGGCAGTGGAAATTGGCTTCCAGGGTATCCATACACCTGTCGGTGGATACTGGGATCTGTAGATAGATTTTGAATCACAGCTTCCCCCTCAACTCAATCTCAAAACTGCAAAAAAGTACAACCCTCAAGGCATAGTCCAGCTTCAGAAATCAACAAAGCTAGAGGATTCACATAAGGAAGAATAGGAGATTGAGCAACAGAAGTAAAAGCAACCCTGCATTCACTGAATAAGAGAATTAAAGAAGAGGGGTGAAAGGAAAAAGTGGGGAGGAAAAATCTACACAAATCAATAAAAACCAAAAGAAAAATACAGATCTCACATAGACCCCTGGGAAATCAGATCCTGAGAAAACAGACCTCAGAATGCAAACAATGAAGAGCTCCCAGAATGACTGGTCACATACGACAAACCCAGACATTAAGACATTAATAGAGAATAAAAAGAATTGAGGAAAGACAAGAGGAAAATAGGAAGGAGTTGATAACAGATAACAGCAGTGAGGAATACTGTGATTGAAATAAATAGCAAACTAATAAGCATTGAAAGCAGAATTAGCCAAGCAGAAGAGATAATCTCAGAGCTTGAGGGCCAAAACATAGAACTAACCAAAACTGTAAAAACCATAGAAAAGAAGCTTAAAAAGAAAGAACAGAACCTTCAAGAGATGAGCCATTATTTCAAGAGACCGAACTAAGAATAATTCAACTTCTTAAGGCAGAAAATGAGACAGAGACCACTCTGGAACAAGCATTCCATGAAATTATTTAAGAAAACTTCCCTCATCTCATCAGTGATGTGAAAATTCAAACACAAGAGATTCAGAGAACCCTTGCGAGACAACAAATGAGAAACTCCCAGACACATAATAAATGCTAAAGGCAGCAAAAGAAAAAGGTCAGACTACCTACTGGGGAAGACCAATTAGAAAATCAGCACATTTATATACAGAAACACCTCAGGCTAGGAGAGCTTGGCGCCCAATCTTCAAAGTTCTCAGAGATAAACAATTTAAACCAAGAATAACCTACCCAGTTAAGCTAAGCTTCATCAGTGAGGTAGAATTAAAATCTTTCTCAGACATCCATTCCCTAAGAACTTACGCTGCCTCCAGACTACCTCTATAAGAAACACTCATGAAAGTATTAAACACAGAAGAAAAGGGAAAAAAAAGAGACAACATTCTTCAGAAAAAAGATTGAAAACACACATGAATCAACCCAAAAGTCAAAAGAAAGACAAAAAACAAACAGAAACAGCAACAACTCTATGAGAAACTCATGACAGGGTTAAACCCTCACATTTCAATAATTAGCCTGAATGAGAATGGACTAAATGCACTACTGGGAAGACATAGAATGACAAAATGGATAAAATATGATGCAGCAACAATATATTATCTCCAAAAGACTCATCTCACCAGAAAGGACATTTATAGATTCAAAGTAAGAGGATGGGAAGTAAATTTTCAGGCAAATGGAACACAAAAGAAAGCTGGAGCTGCAATCTTAATCTCAGACAAAATACCCTTTAAGCTATCAAAAATTAAAAAAACATACAGAAGGTCACTACGTAATGATAAAAGATTCAGTCTATCAACAAGAAATAACCATCTGAAACATATATGTACCCAAAATAGGAGCACCAACTTTCATAAAGTGTCTTCTAGGCAAACTTAAAAAAGGTATTGATTCTAGCATTATGATAGTTGGGGACTTTAATACCCAACTCTATATTCTAGATTATCAGGAGAAATTCAGCAAGGAGATCAGGAACCTCAATTTGACTCTTGGCCAAATGGACTTAATTTAAACCTACAGAACACTCCACCCAATGACCATAGAATATACATTATACTAATCACTGCATGGAATATACTCTAAGATCAACCACATCCTAGGCCATAAATGAAGCTTAAACAAATTTAATAAGATTGAATTTTTGCTATGCACCTTCTCAGACCACAGTGGGATAAAAACAAATACCAGCACCAACAAAGCTCCCCCAAAACCCATAAAGACATGGACACTAAAGTACATGATGCTAAGCAATTCCTGCATCAACACAGAAATAAAAACAAAGATTAAAAGATACCTGGAAACAAATGATAATGAAGAAACATCTTACCAAAATCTCTGGGATGCCACGAAAGCAGTAGTAAAAGGGAATTCATATCTCTACAAATGCACATGAAGAAAATGGAAAGATCACAAGTTAACAGCCTAACAAGTCACCCAAGGAAGCTGGAAAAGTAAGATCATCAAAACCCTACCTTCAGCAGAAGGATCCATGTTAGCAAAATAAAAGCCCAAATTCAGGATACAGAAGATAAAATGATAATAGAAAAAAGTCAATGGAAAAAAAAAACCGGTTCTTTGAAAGAATAAACAAGATTGATGGTCCCCTAGCTAGACTGACCAAGAAGAGCAGAGAAAAAACCCAAATGAACACAATCAGAAACACAAAAGATGAAGTCACATCTGACCCTGAAGAAATACAAAAGATTATTGGAGACCACTATGTACACTTGTAGAAACAAACTTGAACACCTAAAGGAATTGGAGGTCTTTCTGAAATTCCACAAACTCTCTAGGTTGAAACAAGAAGAAATCAAGACCCTAAATAGACCAATAACAATCCAGGAAATTGACAATGCCATAAGAAAACTACCTACCAAAAAATAAAAAAATAAATGCCCCAGATTAGATCGTTTTCCAGCAGAATTCTACAAAACAAATTGATATCAGTCTTACTGAAAGTATTTCATGCAATCGAGAAAGATGGAACGCTTCTCAAATCATTTTATAAAGCTCAAATCACATTGATACCCAAGCCAGGTAAAGACCCAACAAGGAGAGAGAACTACAGGTTAATATCTTTGATGAACATAGATGCTAAAATTCTCAACAAGATCCTAGCAAACCATATTCAACACATCTCAAAAATCACCCACCACAGTCAAGTAGGCTTCATCTCTGGGGTGCAAGACTGGTTTGACATTTGTAAGAGCATAAACATCATTAAACACATCAACTGATTAAAAAAAAAAACACCACATGATTACATGATTAGATTCAGAAAAAGCTTTTAATAAAATCCAGCACCCCTTCTTGATAAAAACCCTGGAAATAGTAAGAGCCATCTATGAGAAATCCACAGCCAGCGTACTGCTAAACAGACAGAAATTGGAACCATTCCACCAGAGTATGTCTACTCTCACCCCTCCTGTTCAATATAGTTTTTGAAGTCCTAGCTGGTACAATCAGAAAAGAGAAGGCATTCAGGGGTATCCAAAGAGGAAAAGAGGAAGTCAAGCTATCTCTTTGTGCAGATGTCATGATTGTATACCTTGAAAACTCAAGAGAATCAGTCAAAAACCTCCTTGCACTGATAAAGGACTTTGGCAGAGTCTCAGAGTATAAAATAAATGTGCAAAAAACAATAGAATTGCTCTATACCAATAATAAACAAACAGAAACCCAAATAAAAAGCACAATTCCATTTACCATAGCCACACACAAAAAAGAAATACCTTGACATCTTTCTAACCAGAGATGTGAAAGACCTTTATAATGACAACTACAAAACACTGCTCAAAGAAATCAAAGATGACACAAACAAGTGGAAAAATATATATGTTGCTGATAGATTGGAAGAATCAATATAGTTAAGATGTGTATTCTACCTAAGGCAATCTGCAGATTTAATGCAATACCCATCAAATTACCAGCAACATTCTTCTCAGACCTAGAAAAAACAATACAGGAATTCATATGGAAACACAAATGACCATGAATAGCCAAAACATTCCTTATCAAAAAACGCAAAGCAGGAGGAACCACACTCCCAGACTTTAAACTTTATTATAAAGCTACAATAATCAAAACAGCCTGATATTGGTACAAGAACAGATATATTAACCAATGGAATAGGATTGAGATTCCAGGAAAAAAACTCAATTTCTCAATCAAGTCATCTTTGACAAAGCCTCCACCATCCTCTACTGGGGAGAGGAGAACCTATTCATTAAATGGTGCTGGGAAAACTGGCTGACTGCATTCAGAATATTGAAACAGGACCCCCTACCTGTCCCCATACAAAAAACAAACAAACCAAAAAAACTCTAAATTTATCAGAGATCTAAATATAAAACCTCAAACTATAAGAACCTTAGAAAATTCAGGAGATACTCTTATAGAATTTGGAACTGACAACCAATTCCTGATCAAAACACAAAGTGCCCAGCCCATAAGAGATAAGATAGACAAGTGGGACCTCATTAAACTGACAAGCTTCTGCAAAGCCAAAGAAACCATCAAGAGAGCAGGCAGACAGCTCACAGACTGGGAAAAAATATTTGCCAACTCCATAGCTGACAAAGGCCTAACATCTGGGATCTACATGGAACTCAAAAGTGAAAAGAACAAAACAAACAGCTCTATTACAAAGTGGGCTAAAGATATAAATAGACACTTTTCAAAAGAAGACATACAAGCAATCAACAGATACATGAAAAAGTTTCAGTTTCACTAGTCATCAAGGAGAGGCAAATTAAAACCACACTGATAGTGACCTCTCACAGAAACAAAGATTCGAGTATCACATGTTCTCACTCATATAGTTGACCTTGAACATCCAATGTAATACTATAAGAAAATGACTGACAGTAGTGGGAAACTATGGGGGTGGTGAGGGAGAGGGGATTAACGGTAGTAAATATCTGTCTGAGGGACGGGAAACTATGGGGGTGGTGAGGGAGAGGGGATTAACGGTAGTAAATATCTGTCTGGGGATGGGGAAACACCTCTTATCAACAAGGGTGCCTGAATGAAAAAATACCTAATCCTTAACTGTACCCCACAATATCATAATAAAAAATATTGATTTTAAAAAATAACTGCGCTGAGATACCACCTAACTCCAGTTAGAATGGCCATTATCAATAACTCAAAAAATAACAGGTGCTGGAGAGGATGTGGTGAAAAGGGAACACTTCTACACTGTTGGTTGGAGTGTAGACTAGTACAGCCTCTGTGGAAAATAAAGTGGCAATTCTTAAAAGTTCTAAAAATTGACATTCCTTGTGACCCTGCAATCCCTCTTCTGGGAATATACCTGGAAGAACTCAGATCACTTTATAAAAAATATACCTGGACATGTATGTTTATCGCAGCATTGTTCACAATAGCAAGAACATGGAACCAACCCTGCTGCCCATCAAAATAGGGACTGGATAAAAAAATGTGATACATATACACAATGGAATATTATGCAACCGTAAAAAACAAAATCATGAACTTCGCAGCAACCTGGATGGAATTAGAGCTTATAATACTGAGTGATCTTTCACAGAAACAAAGATCTGAGTATCACTTGTTCTCACTCATGAGTGAACCTTGAACAATAATGTAATACTATAACAATTGGATTGACAGTAGCGGGAAACTGCAGTGGGGAGGGGAAGCAGGGAGGTGGGAATGACAGTAGTCGAGGTCTGTCTGGAGAGAGAGGGCACACCTCATCAACAAGCGTACCTGCACGATGAATATTTGTATACCCAACCCTGAATTGTACTCCAAAATTTAAAAATAAAATAAAATATAAAAAAAGATATCATCCAAGATAGTTCAGCTTTCTTTAGAAATTGTGTATATGCATGTGTAGTTATAAGGATGTTTCTGGTCTAATTCACACATACATATTTTTAAATATATCCTAATTTGAGTAAATACAATGTCATTATTTATTTTGAGGATATGGTTGACACAAGAGGGAGGACTCTTTAGTGAAAATTAATATTTAATGTCATATCTTACAGCACCTTCACTGTGCAAAGTTGCTAAAACAGTATGGAACAAACCTGAGGAAAATTTGATATAACTTTCCTATGCTTTTCCAGACCTATTTCCAACATTACTAAAAGGGAAGAAAATTCAGGATGGCACTGAAGAGACTGCCTCACCAGATCCTGCTGTTACTTCTCCTCTGGATGCACATGCCTGCACCTCCATAGGAACCAGTTTGGAAAAGTTTTTAGGAAAACAATATATTAATTGACAACATTTATTTTTAATTAGAAATATTATTTTTCTGTGACAATTTTTCCTTTTATGCCCCAATGTTAAGTACATGAAAAAGTCCACATTTTATTTTGAATTTCACATTTCTTAATTGCTGTTTTAAAATATCAATGAAAAAGTTTGGTGTATCAAAACTATATTTGAAATGTAATGGATTTTAAAGCATGCAAAATTAGCTAATAAAAAATTCAATCTATACAGAATTTCAAAAATAGTATCAAACTTTTACTAAAAAATTCTGATAGCACTTAAATTATAAAAATGTTTAGAAAAATTTTCAAGCTCTTTTATGTATTCCATGTAAATGGCAGTAGATCATTTCTGTAATTGTCCTTTTTTTATATTTTAGCACAGGCAAATTTATACTGCTGTTCTTTTCTTTTTCTTTTTTTGTGAGTTGGAGTCTCACTCTGTCACCCAGACTAGAGTACAGTGGCCCCTCCCGGTCACTGCAGCCTCGACCCACTGGTATACCGCTGTTCTTAACTTTAAGTAAAAGTTTAAAGCAATAAGCATTTGAATGTTGTTCACTTCCTATGCCTGAGGCCTCTGGAGATATAGACCAGAGAATTAGTAAAATTATCTTGAAAGTCTTGTTTTCTTTTTGCTAATACTAATCTCAAGACCTAAACTGATAGTCATCCTACTGTATAATAGAGTATCAGAATTGATTGTGCCTATCTAACTGTAACTGTGTATACATCTCACTATCCACCTCCTTCCCTAGGCCTTGGTAACCACTATTCCACTCTCTACTTCTATGAGATCAACTGATTTACATTCCACATGCGTGAGATCATACAGTATTTGTCTTTCTGTGCCTGACTTCTTTTATTTCACACAGTGTCCTCCAGGTTCATTCTTGTTTCAGGGAATGACAGGATTTCATTCTTTTTATGTCTGAATAATATTTTATTGTGTATATCTACCACAATTTCTTTACCCATTCATTTTACCTGTTGTATATTTCAAAATAGCTAGAAGAGAGGAATTTCAATGTTCTCACCACAAAGAAATGATAAATGTATGAGGTGAAGGATATGCTAAAAACCCTGATTTGATTTTTGTACAATGCATGCATATATCAAAACACCACACTATACCCCACAATATGTAGTTATTGTGTGTCAATTAAAAACAAAACAAGGGTAACCCTCTTGGGTCCCTTCTCACTGTGGGAGCTATTCTGATCTCTCAATAAATCCTGCTTTCTAAAAAAATCACAAAATTAAAAAAAACCCTAAGTTTTAGATCTGTGTACTTTTGAAAGTGTAGCAAATGTCAGTGAGACTGAACTGTCCAGTTATCAGACTTATTTAAACATAAAGTAAATAATAATGTAAGGTGCTTTAGTTTTTCTAATAGCATCTTTGACAAATTTGACTGCTATAGATTGTGGTATGGATTATCAAAATTGAAAAAAAACAAGGCAGCAATTGTTAAAGGGAAAACAGACCAATGAACAAAATTTTCTAATAGTTTTAAGATGGATAAATGCCAACTTCATTAACCTGTCCATCAATAAATAATTTGAATTAATGTGTTAGACTTTTTTCAGTAAAAAATTGGTCACTAATTGATCAGCTCTAGTTAGTTACATATGAAGATAAGCAATCGTGCCCAAAACACTTATGAGTATGTGTTTTTTCCCAATGAATAAAGCAAATCTCCAGATTTAAAACTTAGAAAAAGATAATTGAGTTCAATCCTCTAATTTTGTCTCAAAGATGATATTTTTTATCTATGTGTGTATGTATATATGTGCACACAGATATATACACAAATCTGTGTGTCTGTGCATATATTTATGTACACATATATATGAACACTTATAATAGTGTCAAAAATTATAGGTGAAAGACTAGCAGCCTATGTTATGCTGGTGAAGAAACTGTAAAACAAACCTGGGAAATGAAATTAAAGGCTATAACAAAGGAAGTGAACTTAAGATTTTCGAAATTTTCATTGAAATGTAAAAAAATGAACCACACAATTGTTGATATATATTATCTAATGTCAGTAGTGTTATTCAAATACATCACCAGTTGTATTATATCATCCACCTATAAACGTGCTGTATTACATGTATTCCTCTCCAGCTACTACATATCTCGCTAAAAAATTCCTTGCAAAGTTATCTCTGTGCTGGCTCCATTAACTCTTTATGAAAGAGCTGTATGTACTCATTTTTTCCTCACAAAACCACTCTAGTAAAATTTCTGTTTGACTGCTCCGCCAAAACAGTTCAACTCTAGATCACTTAGAACACTTACCGTATCACATCTGAGGTCAATTTGTAGCCTTCATTTTCATTATCAGCATCTTCATTTATGAGCAACTTTTATCACACATAATAGCTACTTCCTTTTGGAAAGAATGGTATCACTTGGCCTCTATATATCACATTATTTCTCCTATACCTTTTCCATTTCCTTGGCTGGTTTATTTTCCAGGGATCAGAACTTTACCTCTTATATTACATATATGTTCATATGGTCCTATTTCTATGTAAAGTCTTTAAATATCTAAATGAGTCATTAATTTCCATTTTCATCCTTGACTTCTTCTCTGAACTCAGACATGTATGTGCAAAACTGTGCCTATTCAACTAGGTTGCCTGTCCAGCACCTCATCCCACATATCTAAAACTCTACACTTTATTTGTCCACCTTATCTTGTTCCTTTTATAGCTTGCACTGTTTTACAAAAGAGAAGTATCAGCATTCTAGTTGCTCTATACAAAAGTTTAGAGTTATATGTCACCTTTTCTCAAACTGTTTAATCAGTTGAACAAATGTCTGTGACTTACCTGAAATATATGTCTAGAATTTGATCAGCATGTCCTACCATTATTGCAACCACTCTGATCCATGCTACTATCATCTTTCTCCTAGATATTGTAGCTTCCCAAGTGGATTTTCTGATTTCATACTCACCACCCCACCTAGCAGTCTGTTTTCCTTTTTAGATCTGTGTTGTTCATTGTGGAAATTTAGAACTGATGGGTTCCATGAAAGGAAATAGTCTTTGCTCACCCTGTATTGTCTGAATTGCACAGCAAGGTAAATTTAATGATCAACTGATTGGTATGTGACCAAGGTTAGTAAAGGTTGTATAAAACATATATTGGAGTTACAGTAGGTTCCCAGCTTACTCACATGTGTAGCATATATTACTAAATCCCAAAGAATAAAAGCATAGGCTAGAGATGGTGGCTCTTGCTTGTAATCCCAACACTTTGGGAGGCTGAGACAGGAGAATCACTTTATTCCGGAGTTTGAGATCAGCCTTAGCAACATGTCTACAAATGTTTAAATAAAAGAAAAAAAAAAACATAGACCTGTATTACTTTGGGCAAGTCAGTTATCAATTATGTATTTAGTTTTCTCATCTATAAAATAACTAAAATAATACTTACCTTTATATGTTTTTTGAAGTCAAGTAAAATGATACATTTAAAGTGTTTAGTGCAACACATTAATGTAATTATTGATTTACAGCTATAATTAATAAAAATACATAAATCTATAATTTCCAATAAGATTAATAGATTGAATTTGCGAACAGTATCTTCAAGGGTACAGAAAAGTGAAAAGACCAAATATATGATTTTTAAAACCATTATAATAAAATGTCTATGAAGAATATAAAATATGGCAAAATTGCATGAAATCAGCATGGTCTCTGTAAAATTCTTGACAGCATATTTTTTTGCACAGGTTTTGTTTTGGGGAGAAATTTTAGGTTCACAGCAATATGGAGCAGAAGGTGGAGAGATTTTCCATCCACTCTCCATATGCTCAACCTCCTCCATTTCAGCATTCCACATAATTTCAGCATTCCACATCATAGTGGTACATTTGTTACAACTGCGTCATTATCACTGAGAGCCCATAGCTTACATTAGATTCATTCTTGTTGTTGAACATTCTATGGGTTTGGATACATTTAAAATGTATGTATCCACCACTATTGTGTGATATAGAGTATTCTTACTGTCCTAAAATTTTTCCTTGCTCTGTTCATCCCTCACTCGTGCCTGACCCTGGCAACTGCTAATTTTTGACCAAAGCATAGTTTTTCCTTTTCAAGAATGTCTTATAAGTAGAATCATAGAGAATGTAGCCTTTTCAGATTGACTTCTTTCACCCAGTGATATGTCTTTGAGTCTCCTCCATATTTTTTCTGACAGGATAACTAATTTATTTTTAGCACAATAATATTTCATTGTCTGGGAGTACCTGGGATTTTTAAAAAATAGAATTCTGTACATATTTTGGGTACTTTGCTCAACATTTTAAATAAGTATGAGAATAAAAATTGGGTTTTGTATTGCGCTTTGGGATTGTTTACCTTTGCGTGACTCTTAATGTAGATGTGCTTATTTAAAACTTGAACTGTTTTACAGTTCATTTGTTATTGGATGCATTTTATTTGCTTCTGTGTGTCCTATAAAGCATCAAAGAAACTTTCTATTATTGTACATCCACTACCACATAAAGGAAACTAAAGTTCTTTGTGACTACTGAACCTGTATTCTGTTGTACTTCATGTCTGACCTTTGTGTGATTTTGGCTATTTTAAAATATTTTTCAAAACTTAAGGATAGGTGCCTTGTTTACATCATAAAATGTCATTAACCAGTATTAATGTATCAGTTAATTGGAGCAAGTTATAAAAGATTAAGGGACACCAGTAAATATTATTGATGTTACTTTTTTTTTGAAAGATAGGAGAAAAACTATCCAATGTTTTTAATCAGTAAATTTCAAGAAAAAAAATCAAATATTTAAAATGTAATTACTTGTGATAAAAATGAAGTGGAAACTTGTAAGTTCACGATGGATGTAAAGTCTTAATATCTCATTAGTGATCTTTTCTCTGACTTCAGAGAAGGCTCTTTTCGCCATAAAGTCAATAAATTTGTAGGTGTTTATGTATAGCAGATCCAAAACAAGTGAAAATCTGGCCTGATTACTATTTATCAAACTAAACACCTTTACCTAATTGTCAAGGGTTTTTTTTATGACTAAGTAGTAATTAATGAGTATTGATGTACCAGAGAATTGGAGCAAAGTATAAAAGATGTAGGGGCCCCAGAGAAAATGGGTTTCTTGAACTGAGGTTGCCATAATCCACTCTGACTTGCCTCTTTTAACTGTGTTCATCCTAAGTGCTATGTGAATATTTGGAAGTCAAATCTTGGAGTCTTCTGTTATGCAACTGACTGTCACCACATAGGGTGTTTTGATGTGTGCCCTGTATCCTTTTCTTTCTTTATTTTTTTATTCCTTCTCTGTTCTGGCTTTCTTTTCTTCTCTCTTTCTTTTTTTTTTCTGTATCCTTTTCATAATGTTAAATAAACTCAGTGTTTGATGAATCCCATTGTCTGTTGCACTTGATTTTTACTTTTATTTTTTGAAAGCTGTTAGCTTTCTTTTGCACTTGATTTTTAAATCAAATCCAGGAACACTGCTGCTTCTTTATAGGTGTGTACCTGGTTCAAGATAAATGAGAATCAGTCCCAGTTATTGATTGAGAAAAAATTGTAGGTGACTTTTATCACTTCTTTTGAGTTGAAAACAGAATTTAACAGACATTATGAAAATGATGACATAAAACAAAAGTAGCTGTTAGTAGTAAAATATATGCTGTGTATAAAAAAGGCAACATAAATGTACCTGCTGAGAAAATGGGCTACAGATTCAAAACTTTGCTCTATTACTTATTCGTGATGTAATTGTGATTTGGGACACATTACCTAACCACTCTATGCCTCAGTTTCTTTATTTGTAAAGTTTGGTTAATAATAAATAATGATTTCATAGGATTGTTTTAAGAATAAAATGAGGCTTTTAAAAATGAAAGTGACACTGCTATATAAGATTATCTATTACACATAAAATTTAATATATATAATTAATAAAGATTACAAGCAAATTGATATAGGGTTCAAATAAGTAACAACAGAAATGACTGAATAATATTGAAAAGTCAAGGGAAAGATATGTCAGGAATTTATTTTATTCCTGACATATTTGACTACCTCAAGTGTTACTTTCAATCATATTTATTTTCTTTCTTTAAATACTGTCAAAATATCTGTTTTTACTACTTTCTCTCCTCTTTTCCACTACTGTTTCAACTTGCTCTCTAGGACATCTAATCTGTGGCTACAAAATACAGGTGCCATGCCCTCACCTGTGAAGACTATGACCTCTTAGGCAGAGTTAGTCACTTTGTCTTTGGGCTTCCAAGACCCCCTGAGCACATTGCTGGTATAACCCTCACTGCCCTTGATGTTCTGAGGTATACTGAGTCGTGGCTGTCTTCCTCATGTGGTTGCAACTCTGAGAAGTCAGGGACTGTGGTATTTGGATTTTTAAAATGGAAGCTTATGAGCAATAGAAGTTGGTAAGAAACAAATCATCATTATTTGTGAAAGGTAATCTTCCAAAGATACCCTTACTCTTCATTGCTCATTATTGGACAGGCTCAGTGGCTCAGCCTGTAATCCCAGCACTTTAGGAGACCAAGGCGAGTGGATTGCCTGAGCCCATGAGTTTGAGACCAGCCCAGGCAACTTGGCAAGACCTCGTCACTTCAATAAATAAAAAATTAGCCAGGCTTGGTAGCACATGCTTGCAGTTCTGGCTACTTGGAAGGGTGAGGAGAAGAGATTGCTGGCACCCAGCAGGTCGATGCTGGGGTGGTCATGAGTGTGCCACTGCATTCCAGTCTGGGTGACAGAATGAGACTCTGACTCAAAGAGAAAAGCTAATTATTTGTCAACTCTCCAGCCTACTAATTCTATAAAGTTATTTTGAGAATTACTGTTTTAGTACAACTTTGCCCACTTCTCATTACTTTGTATATTGGTGTACAGGTATACATGTCACAGTTGCCATTCTTCATGTTGATATGTTAATTTTCTAATGATGTCCACTGTGTCTAACTCTGTCTTCATTATTAAACACTGAAATATTTTTTATTAGAATTGGTGAGTTAATAGAGTTGATGATGGCTAATCATAATTTTCTTCTAATTTAGTCAGCTTTATCTTTACTTCTTTTACTGCTCCATGTTTATGAAGTATATCTTAGTGTTAACTTCTTCGTTTTTCTCTTTACTTAGTTAAGAACTGATATTTGGTATTGGCAGTGGTATTATGAAAGTGAAAAAATGTTTCTTAGTCTTTAATTGAGTCACTGCTTTAAATTTCACTTTTTAGGAAAAATAATTGAGAAATTTTTTATTAGAAAGCAAGTTATCTCCAGCATGGTCAATAATGGCCTGACAATAAGATACTAGTCCCATAACCTGTACGTTCTTACTTTTTAACATATTATTTGATTTAATTTTTTGTTTTAACTTACTTTTCTCATATTTGTGAGACACAGAAACCAAAATATGTCTTTTTGGTTTATTTTTATTTATTTTTTATCAATATTTTTTATTTTGATATTGTGGGGTACAGTTAAGGGTTAGGTATACAAATGTGCTTTATTTAGGCCCCCTTGTTGATAACAGGTGTCTCCCCATCCCCAGACAGATGTTTTCTACCATTCGTCCTATCCAGATGGAAAGCCATCTGGTCCAGGGCTTTTTTTGGTAGGTAGTTTTCTTATTACATAGTCAATTTACTTGATTGTTATTGGTCTATTAAGGGTCTCAATTTCTTCTTGTTTCAATCTAGATAGGTTGTGTGATGACAGAAAGTCCTCCATTTCCTTGAGGTTTTCGAGTTTGTTTCCATACAAGTGTACATAGTAATCTCTAATGATCTTTTGTATTTCTTCAGGGTCAGATGTGACTTCATCTTTTGTGTTTCTGATTGTGCTTATTTAGGTTTTTTCTTTCTTTTTCTTGGTCAGTCTAGCTAGGGGACCATCGATCTTGTTTATCCTTTTGAAGAACGAGCTTTTTGTTCCATTGATTTTTTTGTATTGTCTTTTTGTCTTCTATGTCCTGGATTTGGGCTTTTATTTTGGTGATCTGGATTCTTCTACTGAAATTAGGGTTTTTGTGGTCTTGCTTTTCCAGCTTCCTTAGGTAGTTTGTTAGGCTATTAATTTGTGTTCCTTCCATTTTCTTCATGTGTATTTGTAGGGATATAAATTCCACTCTTACTACAGCTTTTAAGACATCCCAGAGATATTGGTAAGATGTTTCTTCATTTTCATTTGTTTCCAGGTATCTTTTGATTTCTGTTTTGATTTCATCATTGATGCAGGAGTTGTTTAGTATCATGCTGTTTAGTGACCATGTCTTTGTGGGTTTTGGGGGGACCTTGTTGGTGTTAATGTTTATTTTTGTTCCACTGTGGTCCGAGAAGGTGCATGGTAGAATTTCTGTACTTTTAAATTTGCTTATGCTTGATTTATGGCCAAGTATGTGATCAATCTTGGAATACATTCCATACGGTGATGAGTAGAATGTGTATTCTCTGGTCTTTGGATGGAGTGTTCTGTAGGTATCAATGAAGTCCATTTGGTCCAGAGTCACATTGAGGTTCCGGATCTCATTGCTGATTTTTTGTCCTGCTGATCTGTCTAGGGTTGTGAGTGGGGTATTAAAATCTTCAGTTATGATGGTGTTAGAGTCAATATCTTTCTTTAGTTTTCCTAGGAGTTACTTTATAAAAGTTGGTGCAGCTATGTTAGGTGCATTTATGTTTAGGATAGATATTTCTTGTTGATGGAGTGAACCTTTTATCATTATGTAGTGGCCCTCTGTATCATTTTAAATTTTTGATAGCTTAAATGGTATTTTGTCTGAAATTAGGATCACGACTCCTCCTTTCTTTTGTGTTTCATTCACCTGAAAATTTGTTTCCCATCCTCTTACTTTGAGTCTGTGCATGTCCTTTCTAGTGAGATGGGTTTCTTCAAGGCAGTATATTGTTGCCTTGTGATATTTTATCCATTTTGCCATTCTATGTCTTTTCAGTGGTGCATTTAGTCCATTCACATTTGGGCTAATTATTGAAATGTGAGAGTTCGTCCCTATCATGGAGTTCTTATAGAGTTGCTCTTCCAGTTGGTTTATTGTCTTTCTTTTGTTTTGGGGGTTGGTTCATGTGTATTTTATTCTTTTTCCTGTACTCTTGTGAAGAATGTTGTTCTTTTTTCCCCCTTTTCTTCTGTGTTTAGTAATTTTCTGAGTGTTTCATGTAGAGGTGGTTTGGTGGCAACGTAAGTTCTTAGGGATTGGATATCTGGGAAAGATTTTAATTCTCCCTCGCTGATGAAGCTTAATCTGGCTGGGTAGGTTATTCTTGGTTGAAACTATTTCTCTTTTAGGACTTTGAAGATAGGGCTCCAAGCTCTCCTAGCCTGCAGGTTTTCTGTAGATAAATCTGCTGCTATTCTAATTGACTTTCCCTGGTAGGTGATCTGGTCTTTTTCTCTTGCTGCCTTTAGAATTTTTTCTTTTTTGCCTAATTTGTTTAGGTAAATTATTATGTGTCTAGGAGTTGGTTTTCTCATTTGTTGTCTTGCAGGAGTTCTCTGAATCTCTTGTGTTTGAGTTTTTGCATCATTGATTAGATAAGGGAAGTTTTCTTGAATGATCTCATGGAAAGTTTGTTCCAGTATGGTCTCTGTCTCTCTTTCTGCCTCTGGAAGGCCAATTACTCTTAGGTTAGGCCTCTTGAGGTAATTGCTCATCTCTTGAAGGTTTTGTTCTCTCTTTTTGTGCTTGTTTTCTGTGTTTTTGAGAGTTTGGGTTAGTTCTATATTTTGGTCCCCAAGCTCTGAGATTCTTTCTTCTGTTTGGGTAATTCTGCTTTCCATGCTTATCAGTTTGTTATTTATTTCATTCACAGTATTCTTTATTATGGTTATCTCAGATATCAGCTCCTTTCTAGTTTCTTCTTGAGTCTCCTCAATTCTTTTTAATCTCTTCATTAATGTCTTGATGTCTAGGTTCATATTTTGAGACCAGTCATTCTGGACACTCTTCATTGTTTGCATTCTAAAGTCAGTTTTGTCAGTGTCTGCCCTCCCAGTAGTCTGGGAGACCCATATTCTTCTTTTGGTTTTTCTTCATTTATGTAGATTTTTCTGTCGTCCTGTAGTGGCTAAAGTCCCTTGAGCTCTGATCTCCCGCCTCTCCCCTCTGCTTTTGTTGCAGGCAGCTAGCCTGTTGCCTTGGAAGTCTGTAACTCTTAGTTGTCTCAGTCTGTTCAGCATAGGGGAGGGGCTTTGTCTCCTGTTTAATGATGTCACCATGGGAACCGAGGTGGAGGCTCTGATAGGGTGGGTGGGGCAATGCAAGTCTGCCTTTAAAATGGTGGAGGTGGTAGTTTTACTTTCACTTTTAGAGATGCTCATGTGGGTCTCTAGGTGGGACCAGCTGCACAGCTGGGCGCTGGATTCGGGGTGCCACCAGCAGGCTGAGGTGGAGGAGAGGGTTGGGTATTCCCTCCTCTGGAGCTGGGAGCCTCTGATAAGCACCTTATGCAAGCTTGGAGTTGTTCTCCCTTACACAGGCTTGAGGTGGCACGCTGAGTGCCTCAGACAGGGTGGGCTTGGGCATCCAGGTCTCCAAAGCTCCAAAGGGCAGGTGGTGGCCCTGGGTCCCTCACAGGGCACTTCAGCCAGAAATGGGACCAGTATCTCTGAGGGGCGGGCGCCCAGAGCCTCCCTGGGTGTTTGGTAGCTTGGTGCTCGCTGGTGGTTATGATGATGTAGTCAGGGATGGAGCGGAGATCTGGGATTCGGGACTCCCCTGCTGGCGGGAATCTCATATATAGTGGAGCAGCAGCAGCTGGGCTGCAATATCTGGCCCTGCATGGGACCAAAAGTCCCCTGGCCTCATACCAATGTGGCTGGCGATGGGCAGTGGGCTGCAGGGAGAAAAGTAAGAGTGTTTTTGGTAATTCATGTTCGGAGAGTCTCACGGATCCACCTATGCCATTGCCATCCTCAGGAGTCCCGCCCTGGTTTCATTTTTATATTTTAATGTAAAGTTTTTTGCTGGATTGGTAGCATTTACAAAGTACTCATTACTAACTATTCAGTTATTAATTACTCCTTCTAAGAAGGTACATAATTCTTCAAATATTAAAGTTATGCTCCCTGACATGAAGATTCTTATGATGTATATTCTATCAAGAATATAGATTTTATAAATCATCATCATCATAATTCTGGTTTACATTATATCTTATATTACAGTTTATTAAATACCTTCACTTATGGAGATATCTCATAACGTCCTCATAAGAGCTCTGTGGAGCCATGGTGTCATAGTTTGTCCTTTATTGTACATACATGGAACTCAAGGCCAGGCAAGTTTAAGTAGGTAATTTAAATATACTCAAATAAAAATGTTGAAGTAAATGATTAAATCACATCTTTTGGTTGAAATGTTTAAGTCATATTATGCAGTTCTTCCTAAAATACAAAATAAAAAAGCAATGTGCTATAGAGTAAATCATTAATGTAAATTGAGTACCAAAGACCATACATTTATAGTAGTTGAGAGAAAGAAACTATCTCTATGCTCTGGCATAGTAAAGAAAAGCAGCATGGTCTCTGGGAAGGAAAAGAGGAGTCAGCGAAAAGAGCTGACTTACTCTTTCTCAGAAACCTGCAAAATTATGGTATCCTTGTTTTGACCTAAGGGCAGAGAAGATGGGTAGACCTAATCATTACTCTCAAGGTTATTAGAAAATTTAATCCTTTCTCATGACTCAGACTGGGTATGTGTTCCCCTGTTCTACGCTGTATCAGGAAGAGACTATCATCATTAAGCATACCTCACTACACCCATCCAGACACAATTATGAGCTAGCAGTAGTCTGACACTTCTATAGAGTAGCATGATAAACACTGTGTAGTACAGTTCCTAGCACAGGACAGACATGTTTTCTTTCTTTTTCTTTTTATTGTTATTAATTTTTATTTTATTTTAATTTTTTGTTTTTTTTTTTTTGAGATGGAGTCTTGCTCTGTCGCCCAGACTGGAGTGCAGTGGCTGCTCCCAGCCACCTCAGCCTCAACCTGCTGGCCTCCAGCAATCCTTCTGCCTCAACCTTCCAAGTAACTGGAACTATAGGTGTGCACTGCCATGCCCAGCTAATTTTTGATTTATTGTAGAGATGAGGTCTCACCAAGTTGCCCAGGTGGGTCTCGAACCCATGGGCTCAGGCAATCCACTCACCTCAGCCTCCCAAAGGTGTGGGATTACAGGCTGAGCTAGTGAGACCAGCTTTATTATTATTTAAAAAATTTTTTAGTATAAAAATGTGGGGTACATTGGAGAGTTAGATATATAAACATTGATCATGCAGGTACCCTTGTTGATGAGGTATGCCCCTCCCTGCCCTAGCAGTTTCCCTCAACACTAACCCCACCCCCTCAACAGTTTCCCAATAATACCATTACTTTCTTATAGCATTATAATTGTTCAAGATTCATTTGTGAGCGAGAACATATGGAACTCTGTTCTTTGTTTCTGTGATAAAGCACTGGGTATGATCAACTTCAAATCCATGGAAGTTGCTGCAAAGTCCATATATTTATCCTTCTTTATGGCTGCATAATGTTCCATTGTGTATCTGTACCACATTTTTTTTTATCCAGTCCAGCTTTGATGGACAACATGGTTGTTTCCATGTTTTTGCTATTGTGAATAGAGCTGCAACAAACATACGCGTGCAGGTATCCTTTTTGTAGAATGATTTGTGTTCCTCTGGGTATATTTCCAATAGGGGAATTGCCTTGTCATATGGAAGATCAATTTCTAGTTCTTTCAGAAATCACCACACTGTCTTCCAAAGACATTGTACTAGTTTGCATTCCCACCAGCAGTGTAGGAGCATTCCTTTTTCTCCACATCCTTGCCAGTATCTGTTGTTGTTTGTTTTATTAATTATGGCCATTCTTACAGGGATTAGGTGGTATCTCAGTGTGGTTTTCACTTGCATTTCTCTGATGTTGAGTGAGGCTGAGCACTTTTTCATGTGTCTGCTGGCTCCCCGTATATCTTCCTTTGAGAAGTGTCTATTCATGTCTTTTGCCCACTTTTTAAAGGGGCTGTTTGTTTTTTTCCTTTTGGCATATTTGAGTTCCTTGTAGATTCTAGATGTTAGGCCTTTGTCAGATAAACAGTTGGCAAATATTTTTTCTCATTCTGTGAACTGTCTTCCTGCTCTCTTGATGGTTTCTTTTGCTTTGCAGAAGCTCGGTAATTTGATGAGGTCCCACTTGTCTATCTTGTTGCTTAAGATATTGGTCTCTAGGGTTCTGAATAGGAATTGGTTTCCAGTTCCAATTTTCATAAGTGTGTCTCCTGCATCTTCTAAGATCCTTATAGTTTGAGGCTTTACGTTTAGTTCTTTGATCCATTTAGAGTTAATTTTTGTGTATGGGGATAGGTAGGAGTCCCGTTTCAATCTCCTGCATGTGGTCAGCCAGTTGTCCCAGCACCATTTACCGAATAGGTTCTCCTCTCTCCAGTGGTTGTTGTTGGAGGCTTTGTCAAAGGTGAGTTGGTTGAGGAATTGAGACTTTGCTTCTAGAATCTCTGTCCTGTTCCATTGGTCTATGTGCCTTTTCTTGTACCAATACCAGGCTGTTTTGATTACTGTAGCCTTATGGTAAAGTTTGAAGTCTGGAAGTTTGATACCTCCTGCTTTGTTTCTTTTGCTAAGGATTGTTTTGGTTATTCGTGGTCATTTATGTTTCCATATGAATTTCTGTATTGTCATTTCCAGGTCTGCGAAGAATGATGTTGGTAACTTAATGGGTATTGCGTTGAATCTGTAGTTTGTCTTTGGAAGGATGAACATCTTAACAATGTTGATTCTTCCTATCCATGAGCATGGAATATTTTTCCATTTGTTTGTGTCTTCTTGGAAGGGGAAATGTTAGCTAATTCTTTTTTTTTTTTTTTTTTGAGTTGGAGTCTCACTCTGTCACCCAGACTGGAGTGCCACTCTGTCACCCAGACTGGAGTGCAGTGGCCGCTCCCGGCCACTGCAGCCTCGACCTGCTGGGTTGTGGCAATCCTTCTGCCTCAGCCTTCCAAGTAGCTGGAACTACTGGCATGCGCTACCATGCCTGGCTTATTTTTTGGTTTATTGTAGAGATGAGGTCTTACCAAGTTGCCCAGGTGGGTCTCGAACCCGTTGGTTCAGGCAATCCACTCACCTCAGCCTCCCAAAGGTGCAGGATTACAGGCTGAGCCACCGAGCCCAGCTAGCTAATTCTTTAGTCACATGTTTCAACCTTGCAGTCACATGCTTATTCAACATGCCTCTTACTCAATATACGTATACATAATATGTATACATAATATGTAATATATACACAAGATATGTGCATATTTACATATATGCACATATATATGAGAGAGAGAAATTCATAAATATCCTTTACCTCCCATGCTGACAGATAACCTTGTGTTACCACGACAATTGTTTGGGAAAGAAACAGCAGACTAGATCTCCAGATTTTTTTAAATTCAGGAGTATCTATTATTTTTATAGCACTGAAGATGACACTATCTGAATCAGGTTAATGGTTTCAGTATTAATATGCAAATATCAGGCCATCATGACCAAAAATATAGGACCTATAAAATATAAAAAGATATTCAGCATTAATATGTTGTGTACCAAGGTTAACTCTGGTGACCTAAATACTCTGTATATTTCTTAAACTGTCTTGCAATAGAAAAAAATAAATAACCAAGTAGAAGAAAAGGATTGGCTGGAATAGACCAATGAGAATTTATTCCAAAAGGTGGAATGATTTTAGTTACTCTCAATGCAGCTGAAAATCATAACACGTTAGGTTAGCTTTCTGTTCAAGGGGATCATTTTATTAGATGCTAAATAAACAATTTAGTTGTTTTAAAAAGTCTGCATTTTCTTTTTTTTTTTTTTGCTTTTCCATTTTTTCAATTCACGAAGGGAACATAGAGAACAATGAACGATGGGCTAATGGAAGTCATGCTTCTATCACTTCCAAATTCTCACTTTTGAAAACATTTCTGAATTTAACTTTAAGTCATGTTGTTTTCCATTTTATTCTGTTTTTTCTTTGTTCCCATCAGACAATGAGATATATGTGTGGTTAGTCAGCTCCTATTTCAACATTCAGGTGTCCAAACACAATTTCAAATAAAATAATACAAATACATATAGTTTAAAATCATACATACAAAAATATATAGAATACTTCAAATGGATGCTCATTTTTGGCTCTTTGAATATACTCTGAATTTTACATGGTGGAATTGATGTTTTAAATTCATTATATTGTGTTTCAAAGTTTTAATCCAATCACTAGCATGCCTTTTTCACTGTCTTATTCAGAAAAACACAAGAAAAATAGCAGGAGTTAAGCAAGGGAAGATCAAATTAGCATTTTAATGTTGATAGAGGAGATAGTGTATAATATGACAATAATGAGCTTCTCATGACTGCACGTCAATATTGAACATAAATCTTACCATAATCTTGACATCACTTACCAACCCCACAACAGGCTGCCCTCCCTGAGGCAGAAATGGTAATCGCTTTTGAGAGACAGAACGGATATGTCTCTGTCAATCAAGCAGATTTAGCAAAAGAGAGTAAGATTCCAACTTTCTAAGTTATCTCCCCAAGCTCACCTACACGAGTAGTCATTCCATTCTGGGACAAGGTCCGCCTTATTTATTTAGTGAAGTTTTCTCCACATGAAAGCATGAAGCTAAGAGAAAGGAAGACATTCTGCAACAACATTTATTTTAAAGAATGGAATTATATTTGCATATGTCTTGCAAACATTTATATAAAGGCAATAGATTTATTTTCACAGAGATCATCAGCCTATATCTTGAATACATAAGGGATTATTTTATAGATAATGTATAAGGGATTATTTTATAGATAATGTAGAGATGTTTATGTAATACTATCTTTTCATTTAATAATTAAGACATGGAGAATTTAAAGATTTCATAATTCAAATCTCTTGCTTGTCAAGAAAAGCTGCATCCTGTCTTTTCTTACCTAGGCCTTTGAACTATTCTAACACATGCCAATGTACACCTTATTCAGAGATTCATAGTTCACCTTCTTTCTTTCTGGAATAGTCCAGCCATAGTCATATGTCTGTCTTTTTCCTCAATGCAGGTCTCAATAACTACTTCTACTGCACCTGTTTAAGATATTGCCTCATTATTCTCTGTCCATTTGCCTGAGTTTATTTTTATTGATGATATGTATCAAGGCAATACATTTTATGCTATCTCATTTATTTGCTTTCTATTAGCTATTAGAGGAAGTAATTCACATAGACAAGGACACTTGTTTTGTTTACCACTCTGTATCCAGGAGTTATATAACAGTTATTATTGCAGAGTATATATAATATAATAGCATGAATACATGAATGACTAGTCGAATGAATGCAAAAATCATTGCATATAATTAATGCTGTATTTTAGATGTGTGTATTGTTTCATCAAGCAATTGGGACACATGTAAAATATTCCAATCAGAGTGACATAGTGCTTTGGAGAATTAATTCAAATCAGATATATTCATGTTCATATTTCAGCTGTACTACTTATTACCACACACGGTCAAAAACAGTCTTGAAACTTGCTTATATCTTTAACGAAGAGCAGGTGATCAATATACATTCACCTTTATCAGTGTTTTTGTGAAGAAGATGACTTAACTATAGTAACATACCTATTTGAGTGAATTGAAACCTATAAAACTTTTATCTTGAGGAAACATACTCTGTAAGTAGAGCGAAGGCAGAGCATTTTGACATTTAACTGTTCCTCACTCCAAATTTTTAGATAGAACCATATGTTAATAATCATCCTTAAACCAAATGTAACATGAATTCTAATAGCCATGACTTAAATATAAGAAACCATTTAATACATTATAATTTTGTTATGGAGACAATAAAATATCGATAACACTAAATTATTGTATGTTTATATAACAATTTTAGTTTTCCATCATAAAATCTACTGTTTTGTCCAGTGTCTGACATAAAATAGATATTAAAAATTATTTGTTGAAGCTGGGCTCGGTGGCTCAGCCTGTAATGCCAGCACTTTGGGAGGCTGAGGTGAGTGGACTGCCTGAGCCCATGGGTTCAAAACCCACGTGGGCAACTTGGTGAGACCTCATCTCTTCAATAAATCAAAAAATCAGCCGGGCATGGTAGCACACGCCTGTAATTCCGGCTACTCAGAAGGCTGAGGCGGAAGGATCGCCGGAGCCCAGCAGGTCGAGGTTGCGGTGGCCGGAAGCGGCCACTGCACTCCAGTCTGGGCGACAGTTTGAGACTCCAACGCAAAAAAAAAAAAAGATATCAAATTTAAAGTGATAATGATTCTAAATTAATGACTATATGGAAGAATATGAGAAAATGTGTCTAAAATATGTGTCTTAGAATAAACAAGAGTGATTATAAATATAACGCTATCCTAGCAGATTATTAAAAACTAATTCTAACCACGTTTTGTAAATAAAATATTTATTATTTTCAAGACATTTTCATGTAAAAATTTGAGCCAAACAAGTAGGCGTACTTTAGTATAAAGATAAAATGCTATAATTTTAATCCAAAATTTTATTCCATTTCTTCCTCTCCTTATTTTATTAGAAGAGTATTAGAAGAGTAGGTCTTTTGATAACAGAGCAAAATAAGCATTATGTGAATACATAGTATACATATCAGTTTTTTTGCTTGCTTGTTTGTTTTTTGAGTTGGAGTCTCACTGTCGCCCAGACCGGAGTGCAGTGGCTGCTCCCGGCCACCGCAGCCTTGACCTGCTGGGCTCCGGCGATCCTTCTGCATCAGCCTTCCAAGTAGCTGGAACTGCAGGCATGTGCTACCATGCCCGGCTAATTTTTTGATTTATTGTAGAGATGAGGTCTCACCAAGTTGCCCAGGAAGGTCTCAAACCCGCGGGCTCAGGCAATCCACTGTCTAACTTATTTTTAAGTATTAAAATTTAATATTACTCATGATAATTATATATTGATTAGCAGTACTTAATTAATAAGTTTTTTTTAAGTCAGTTGACTTCTTTTATTAGTAGATCCTATTTTAGGACAATTTTCATTCACAGCATAATAGAACCCTAAGTACAGAAAATACTCGTATAACTTCCCTGCCGCACACATGCATAGCTTTCTCCCAAATCAACATTTCCCATCAAAGTCGCACATTTTGTTACAATTTATGGGCCTACATGAACCCATCATTACCACAAAAGGGTTCACTCTTTGTGTTGTGTTTCCGTGGGTCTGAACAAGTTTCATGGCACTAAGAATCCTCTGTGTTCAGCCTATTCACCTTCTCCCCACTCACACCTGGAAACCACTCATCCTTTTACGACAGCACCCCAGTATTGCCTTTTCAAAAATGTCTTTGAGTCAGAATCATATAACGGATTGTCTTTTCAGATTGGTCTCTTTCACTTAGTAATATGCCTTTAAGTTTTCTTCATGTCTTTTCATGGCTTTATAGCTTATCTCTTTTTAAATCTGTAAAATATTTGATTGTTTGAATGTTCCACAGTTTATATCAATCTCTTAATTTACTGAAGGACACTTGATTGCTTTCAAGTTTAAGCAATTATGAATAAAGTTGCTATAAACATTCATGCATAGGTTTTTGTGTGGGCATAAGTTTTCAACTTTTTTGAGTAAATACCAAGGATCGTGACTACTGGATCGTATCTGAAGTTTTATAATTTAGATGTTGATGTTGGAGTTATGGGGGTAGATCCCTTATGAATAGATAGATATATTCCCTTGGTTGTGACCGAGTTTTCACTCTGTTGGTTTCTGTGAGAGCTAATTGTTCAAAAAGAACCTGAGTCTCTCACCTTGCCCCCTGCTTCATCACCATATGACCTCTACATATGTTAGCTCCCCTTCAGCTTTTGCCATGAGTGGAAGCTGCCTGAGACCCTCAGCAGATGCCCAATCTTAAAGTTTCCCAAGCAACAGAATCATTAGCCAAGCATTATTTTTTAAATAAATTATGCAGTCTCAAGTATTCCTTTGTATCAACACAAAATGGATTAAGATAGTAAAAGAGAGTTTGGTTTTGTAAAATGAACTGCAAAACTGTCTTCACAAATTATTGCATCAATTTTTTCCACTAGTACTCAATGGAATTTTGTGTTTTTCCACATCCCTGACAGCATTTGGTATCGTTAGTGTTCTGAAATTTGACAATGCTAATAGATATGTAATGGTACTTCATATTTTTATTTCAATTTGGATTGTCTTGATGACGTAAAATATGGAGTGTCTTTTTATGTTATTTGCAATCTGCATATCTTCTTTGGTGAAATGTCTGTTAAGATCTTTTGGCACACTTTTCATCCAGTTTTTTGTCTTGTTTTCTTATTGTGTTTTAGGAGTTTTTTAATCTACAGAGAGGGGCCCAGAACTTATTTGTGAAAAATAGTGTATTTTTTACATGTTTAAACCTTATTTACCTTCAAAGTACTCTCCGTTTGACGCAGCACATCTATTGAGATGATTTTTCCACTGCTAAAAACAGTTTTTATTAACTTGTTAATTTTGATTTGATGTCAAGTTCATATAGAACAGTTGCCACAAATTTTAAAGTTTCAAAACTAATGAAGCATCACAAAATAAACTTTGGCAAAAAAATATCTGTATCAAAGAAGAAAATATGAGAAAGGTATTCTTTATTTAGTGAGGAGAAACGTTTAGTAAATATGGGTAAAAAGAATTCCAACTAAATACAGCACATGTTCCAAATGTATTTTAGTAAATATTGGATCAGATAATATTTAAAGGCTGTAACTTTTATTTTTGAAATATAATGTTATTTTAAGTTTGTTAAATAACAAGTTTTTAGTTTTTACATTTGTATATAAAACAAATTAGAGTACAATTGATAATAACTACATTATCACCTTGTATTTGCTAATTCATAAATATTCTATATACATTTGGTTTCATTATTATTGGAATTTGTATTCTTGCTGTTTTACCTGCTAAAAATTAGTGACCTGGTGACATTATATTCAAAGTATTTTCTCAGTGGTGTGAACAGCATTTTATACATAAAATTACATCTGCCTAATAAATGATAACATGCTTATTGGCCTGAAAATAGAACACACTTCATTTGGCATTGGTATATCTCTTTGAAATTTTAAAAGTTTCATTAAGGTATGGCTTTTTCATTATCAATAAACAACTAGCAATCTAGAAAGGGATCACAAATTTCAAGATGCTAATTACTTAGAATTGAGACACAAGGCAGATATGTGTGTAATTTGCCTTTCAATTATAAATTTACCTATAACAAATACAGAAAGGAAGGCAAAATTATGATATATTTTATAATAAGTTGTTTTTAAAATACAAATTGCATATCCACAGTGAAAGTGAGGAAATTTTACTGAAATAATTTTCAAAATGTTAAGTTTTTCAAAAACATATTGGCACATGTATACTACTATCTTAAAGTAATAATGAGTGACACATATATATAAACACATTTAACTCAAGTTGTGATCTCTTGTTCTTGACACCAGTACCTGCTGTCTAATGAATTGAGACAAAATACTGTGCCTTCAGGAGTTAGGCCCATTTTGAACCCCTCCTGCAAAACAGAATAAAATCAATAAAATAGAGCTTGCTCATGACAAAATAAAGTAAAATAAAATCAGTAAATAGGCTTTGGTTTTGAAGGGGCTGCGCTGTGAAACGCCCTTTTGCTTGGTCCCGGCTTCTCCTTCTTTTAGTGCCTTTTCCTTACTGGCACGAAGTGCTCGGTGGCCGTGGGGTCTCCCTGACCCTCTGCAGAGCTGCTAGCAGTCGAAACGGCAGCAGACGGGTGGGGTCGAAGACGGCGCCTATCGGAGAACCCTGTTCCCAGTGTGCTCCCCGCTGGGGAGCCTCGGCCAGAGGCGCTGCCTTCCTCTGGTCGCTGGTTTTCTTCTGGGCGCCGCCCCTGGGGTGGCCTTTGGCTCCAACTCTGGGCGGACCCGGCGGAGCTAGACGCATCTCCAGCGCCTGGAGTTAGACAAAGAAAAAGAAGAGGACGTTCAGCTTTCACTATGTTGCTCTTGAAGTAGGACCAGGAGTGAAAGTTTTGAGAGAGAACGTTGAGGAATTTTGCAACCAGTTCGAGCTGCCAGACTCTGAGAATGAATATGCCAGTGATCCCACAGGGTGTACTGTGTCCACAAGAAGGGATTTATGTAGCAGACCTTGGATGCACAGGGACCAAGACTGCAAACTGCTGAATAGACAGACTGTAAAGCAGAGGGAAAAGTGAACAAAACCAGAAGACCCTCATAAGGAAGAACAGGTCATTGCAGAAGAGAAATAAAAGCAACCCCACCTTCCCTCAAAAACAGAATTGAAGAGGGGGAGGGAAAGGGGTAAAGGGAGAAAATTCTACAGAAATGAAGAAAAACCAAAAGAAGAGTATGGGTCTCTCCCAGACGCCTGGGAGAGCAGACACTGAGAAAATTGACTTTGGAATACAAACAATGAAAAGTCCCCAGAATGAAGGGTCTCAAAATGCAAATGTAGATATCAAAACAATAATGGAGAGACTAAAAAGAATTGAGGAGACACAAGAAGAAACTAGGAAGGAGCTGATATCTGAGATAACAGTAATAAAGAATACTGTGAATGAAATAAATAACAAATTGATAAGCATGGAAAGCAGAATTACCCAAGCAGAAGAAAGAATCTCAGAGCTTGAGGACCAAAATATAGAAATAACCCAAACTCTTAAAAACACAGAAAATAAGCTAAAAAAGACAGAACAAAACCTTCAAGAGATGAGTGACTACCTCAAGAGGCCTAACCCCAAAATAATCGGACTCCCTGAGGCAGAAAGAGAAACAGAGACCACATTGGAACAAACTTTCCATGAGATCATTCAAGAAAATTTCCCTCATCTAATCAGTGATACAAAAATTCAAACACAAGAGATTCAGAGAACCCCCGCAAGACAACAAATGAGAAGACCAACTCCTAGACACATAATAATTCGCCTAAATAAAGTAGGCACAAAAGAAAAAATCCTAAAGGCAGCAAGAGAAAAAGGCCAGATCACCCACCATGGAAGACCAATCAGAATAGCAGCAGATTTATCTGCAGAAACCCTGCAGGCTAGGAGAGCTTGGAGCCCTATCTTCAAAGTCCTAAAGGATAACAATTTCAACCAAGAATAACCTACCCAGCCAAGCTAAGCTTCATCAGTGAGGGAGAATTAAAATCTTTCCCAGA
>NW_007252453.1:0-896 GCF_000164805.1 Carlito syrichta | reverse complement strand
GGATGGGAAACAAATTTTCAGGCGAATGGAACACAAAAGAAAGGAAGAAGTCGCGATCCTAATTTCAGACAAAATACCATTTAAGCTATCAAAAATTAAAAAAGATACAGAGGGCCACTACATAATGATAAAAGGTTCACTCCATCAACAAGAAATATCTATCCTAAACATATATGCACCCAACATAGGCGCACCAACATTCATAAAGCAACTTCTAGGAAAACTAAAGAAAGACATTGACTCTAACACCATAATAACTGGGGACTTTAATACACCACTCACAACCTTAGACAGATCATCAGGACAAAAAATCAGCAAGGAGATCCGGAACCTCAATGAGACTCTGGACCAAATGGACTTAATTGATACCTATAGAACACTCCATCCAAAGACCACAGAATACACATTCTACTCATCACCACATGGAACATATTCTAAGATCGACCACATAATTGGACACAAATCAAGTATAAGCAAATTTAAAAGGACTGAAATTCTGCCATGCACCTTGTCGGACCACAGTGGAATAAAAATAAACATTGACACCAACAAAGTCCCCCCAAAACCCACCAAGACATGGACACTAAACAGCATGATGCTAAATAACTCCTGGGTCAATGATGACATCAAAGTAGAGATCAAAAGATACCTGGAAACAAATGAAAATAAAGAAACATCTTACCAAAATCTCTGGGATGCCTTAAAAGCTGTAATAAGAGGGGAATTTATATCCCTACAAACACACATGAGGAAAATGGAAGGAACAGAAATTGACAACCTAACAAGCCACCTAAAGAAGCTGGAAAAGCAAGACCACAAAAACCCTAATTTCAGCAGAAGAATCCAGATCACCAAAATAAAAGCCCAAATCCAGGACATAGAAGACAAAAAGATAA